>NC_029794.2:63774669-63791300 GCF_000816755.2 Arachis ipaensis
CCGACAACTTCACCAATATCTAGCTTAAAATCCACAAACTTATCCACTAGTTCCTCTTCCTTGATTCTCATCTAAGTAATTGTCAAGGACTTTTGACTCAATGCATCTGCTACCACATTTGCCTTTCCTAAGTGATAACTTAGTTCAAAATCATAATCCTTTAAAAGTTCCATCCACTTCCTCTGACGCATATTGAGATCTTTCTGATTAAAGATGTATTTGAGACTCTTATGATCAGAAAAGACGCTAAACATCAATCCGTACAAGTGGTGTCTCCAAATCTTCAATACGAACACAATGGCCGCTAATTCCAAGTCATGAGTTGGGTAATTTAACTCATGCGGTCTCAGCTGATGCAATGCGTAAGCCACCACATTCCGGTGTTGCATCAGCACGCAACCCAAACCCTTCAAAGAAGAATCACAATATACTTCAAACGGTTCATGTAGTTACGGTAAAATCAAAACAGGCGCTGAAGTTAACTTCTGCTTCAAAGTTTGAAAACTTTCTTCACACTCTGATGTCCACACAAAAGGCACTTCCTTCCTTGTCAACTTTGTCATCGGCAGTGCTATCCGGAAAAATCTTTCAATAAATCTCTGGTAATATTCGGCTAATCCTAAGAAGCTCCTAACTTTCATCACCGTCATTGATCTTTCCCATTCCATCACCGCCTCTACTTTCGAAGGATCTACGACTAATCCTCCCTTGCTCACCACGTGACCTAAGAACTATACTTCCTCCTTCCAGAACTCACACTTCGACAACTTAGCATACAATTTCTGCTCCTTTAAGATTTGCAATACAAACTCAAGTGTTCCTCATACTCCTTTGTCGTCCTGGAATAAACTAAGATGTTGTCTATGAAAACCACCACGAATTTGTCCAGAAAGGGACGAAGACTCTTCATGTAATCCATAAAAATAGCACGTGCATTCGTTAACCCAAAGGACATCACCACAAACTCATAGTATCCATAGCGCGTCCTAAACGCAGTCTTAGGGATGTCATCCTCCTTCACCTTTATCTGATGGTAACCGGATCTCAAATCGATCTTGGAAAACACTCCAGCTCCTTGCAATTGATCCATCAAGTCATCTATCCTTGGCAGTGGGTACTTGTTCTTCATAGTCACTTTGTTCAACTGTCGATAATCCACACACAATCGTATTCCTCCATCCTTCTTCTTCACCAATAAAACTGGCGCTTCCCATGGAGATACACTCGGTCGAATGAACATCTTGTCTAGAAGCTCTTCCAACTGATTCTTCAATTCAGCCAGCTCTATCGGAGCCATTCGATACGGCATAATCGACACTGGTCCGACTCTCGACACCAATTCAATCGCAAATTCAAAATCTCTCTGAGGTGGAAATTCTGGAATATCTTTTATGAACACCTCCAGAGAGTCTCTAACTACCGTAATTGGATCTAGTTCCTGATTATCACCTAACGTATTCGCAGCCAATAGAATATAACCCTGACACTCTTCCCCACTTCAGTGCATTATTACCGAGTTCAAGTAGTAACCCTCAGCTATCACCGCTCCCTTTTCTCCTTCTGGCATAAAATAAATTGACCACTCAAAGCAATCCAACAAAACTCGGTTCTTCGACAACCAATCAAACCCCAAAATTATCTCCAACCCAACCATTGGTAAACAGATCAAATCATTTACAAAGTCTCAACCCTGAAGCTTGAAACCTACTTATCTACAACCTGACCTAGTCATAACTATCTGATGTGGAGTATGTACATGCAGATCAAATACTAACTCTGACACTTTCAAGCCTAGTTCCTCAACCTTAGCAAACAAAATAAACGAATGTGAAGCTCCAGTATCATACAATGCAATCAAGTCTTTATCACCTATAAAACAGTTACCTCTCATCAACGGATCTGCCTTAGAAGCATTCTTGGCATTCACAGCAAATACTCGCCCTTGGTGCTGACTCTGACCCGCATTCGGGTTCTTCCCACGAGTGCAATTCCTCGCAAGGTGACCAGGCAAGCCACAGTTGAAGCAACCATTTAAACCAATCTTGCAAGAGTAATATGGATGAAAATGCCCACAACGCACACAAGTCAAATTCGGAGAAATCATACTCTGATTTCCTCTCCCTTTGGCATACTGAAACTGATTCTGAGTGTTCTTTCTGAAGCCTCCTTGTCCTTGAGGTGCATATCCTCCTCTGTTGAAATTCTGACCCCTTGGATGAAAATACTTGCCACGTCCTCGACTAGTGTTTCCTCCGTGAGTTTCCTTGGATGAAGCTACCATTATCGCATATTCCTCAACCATCCTCGCTTTGCTCACCAACTCAGAGAAGGTGCAAATCTCCATAGGAGTGATGAGTCCATATTTGATGAGATATTTTGGCTTGATTTGAGTGAATTTCATCACATAAACCTACACTTAAGCACCAAAAGAGTATACTTTTGTGTTTGATCCCTAAAGTGAACCTAAATGTGAAAACATGCTTTTTTGTGCTTAAATCAAGCAATTTAATTCCACTTTTATTCCATTTGATGCCATGACATATTTGTTGAGTGATTTCAGATCAAAGAGGCAAGAATGGATATGCAAAAGTGGAAGGAAGCATGTACAAAGGGAGAAAACATGAAGAAAATAAGGAGGAAGCATACAACCATGCGTGTGTGCACACAACCCTACGTGCATACGCACAAGAAGGAAATCAGTGTGCGTGCGTGCGCACAACACTCTGTGCATACGCACAAGTGGAAATTCAGCGAAGTGTACGTACGCACAGGTACCAGCACGTGACTTCAATTAAAAGTCACGTGGCTCGTGATTTTGGGGCTCTTTTGGCCCATTTCTGATGGCTTGGATGCTGAAATCAAAGGCTATGAAGGAGCAACAACACATAACAAAGGGAGCTCACTTTGGATTAGAAAATGCATTAGGAGTAGGAGTAGAGTAGAAATTCTCTCTTAGATTTAGTTAGGGTTTGTAGCATTTTATACTTCAAATTTTGATTTGGGATTATAGAAATTTTATTGTAAGTATTTCTTTAATTCTCTCTTTTATTATACCACTTGTTCTACACTTTCTTTTATTTTCATCTCTCTTGTCAATATATACATAGTTTTACAATTTTGGATTTCCATTTGGTCAATTTGATGTTTGATGATTATTGCATGTTTGTTTGAGTTGCTTTTATTGATTTTGAGCATTTATGATTCACAGCTTTCATTAATTTACCAAATTTGCCATGTTTTATTTTTATGCCCATTATGTGTTCGACGAAATGTCAATTTTGATTATGGGGTAATTTTCACCCCTTGGCTTGGGGAAAATGAGTATATGGATTACTAGAGCCATAGTGTCCAACATCTAGTGATAATTCTTGGGTTGTTAGTTGTTATTATTTCCACTAATGCTAGCTTTTTACAAATTAATTTGGTAAGTTAGTTAGGATTTGTGGGTTGATAACAATTATGCTCACTTAACTTACTCTTCGATGTTAAGGGTAGACTAAGTGAGATTAATCCATCATAATTATCATAGTTGTGGTTATGGGAAGGAAGGGATTCCATAACTCATCCCAAGTCAAGGTTTCATTTATGTTTTGAACTACTTTTCCATCACTTTATAGCATTACTTGTCCATATTACATACATAGATCTTTCATTCCTTTATTGCTTTATTAATTGCAATTTTGTCTTGTTCTTTTATTTCTTTATTTATTTACTTGAATCATTGAAAAACCCTTGCTTCTCATAACCAAAATTGCATGCGCTCATCAGTATTAGTCCCTAGGGAGAACGACCCGGGAGTTAAATACTCTCGGTTTATATTTGCTTTGAATTGTGACAATCTTTAGAATAATAATTTGATTATTGGCCAATTGTTGGTTTGGAGCTATACTTGCAACGAAGATCTATTTGGAAAAAATCCTAACCTACAATTTGGTCACTCATCAAATTTTGGTGCCGTTGCCGCGGAACTAGCGTCATAAGTGCTATATTTTTGTTGTTGTAAATATGTGAATAGTGTGAATACATACTTTTTGGGTTGTTTTCTTGTTTTTGCTATTAATTAGGATTTTGTTTCTTTTGTTACTTGATGTCTTTAGTTTTTATTTTCTATTTTCTCTATGAGTTATCACCCTCTTGGTTTGGAGTTTGGTTGTGATTATTTTGTAGGGCTTGATAACTTTAATTTTGGAGGAAATCATGGGATTGGATCATCAATTTTGGGAGAAGCAACCTCCTTTATATTACAATGAGCCATACCCTTCCCGATGCACATACCCAACCCTGGGATATGGTGGATTCCACTATGACTATATACCTCCACCACCATATACCTATGACCCCTATCCTTAACACAACCCTCAATCACTATATTTTCAAACACCACATCAATACCATCATCCACCTTCTTACGCATCACCTCAAGATACTCATCAACATGAACTACTTCCCACATATCCAACCTTCTTCCCAACCAATGAACCTTCCATCTTACCTAATTATGAAGCTTTCCCACCCTTGGCCCAAGAGACACAAGACCTTCAAGCCTTTCTCCAAGAGCAAGAAGGATTTTGAAGGACACAAGGGCAACTCATGGCTACCATAGCCGAAGCGGTAAACCGCTTGACTCTAATTCACTCATCCGATCAAGGCATTCCTCTTGAGGAATGTAAATGATCAACTAAGGCTTGTAGTGAAGAAGAGAGCATGGAGCCACAAGGGAAAGAAGAAGAGTTAGAGCATGAATTGAAACAAGAGGAAGAAAGTGGAGTATTTGAACCGAAGGAGAGAAAGGGAGCATTAAGGGAGATTGATCAAGATGTGGATTTCATCATGGATGATCTTTTGTCCATGTTTGTCAATTCCCTTAATGATCTTAAATTCTTAATGAACCTCTTCCCATTGAGTTTGAAAGAGATACGGAGGTAGACTTCTCACAACCTCCTTGTTATGATTTGAGTGATGGGGAAGAGGAAGTTAAGTGCAACAAGAGGGAGAAAGTGAAGTATGTGAATCGTAGGAGAGAAAAGAGGAGTTGAGGGAGATTGATCAAGATGAGGATTCCATTATTGATGATTTTTTGTCCTCCTTGATCAATCCCCTTAAGGATCCTAATGAGCCTCTTCACACTAAAATTGAGAGCGACATGGAGGTAGGCTTTTCACAACCTCCATGTTATGATATGAGTGATAGGGAAGAGGAGGAAGAGGTTGGTGAGGAAAAGAGTTGACAACTAAGAACATATTGAGTGGGTGGCAATTTCACCTATGAACTTCATTGGCCCCCATCAATATGCTATCTTGGAGACGGATTATCAACTCAAGGTCCTTCTTGGGTTGGTACGTGGTGGAAAAAGGAGTGCGCGTTGTGATAAACCCCGTTTTTAGGATTTATCATGTATAGATTTTGAGGGTTTTATCAATGATCTTCCACACTTATTCAAATAAAAATGTATGATTTTGTGTTCCTTTCCCAACTTTGCTCCTTAAATGAAAACATGCTTCTTTTGCAATAAAATTGATATATCATAATCCTCCTCTATTACCATTCGATGCCGTGACCCGTTTGTTAAGTGGTTTCAGAAGTTATAGGAAAAAAAATGGCCAAGGGGGATGAAGGAAGCAAGCATGAATGGAAGGAGCATGGAAAGATTAGAGTTTTGGAATTTGGGCATGGGCGCGCACGCGCACCGTACGCGTGCGCATGAATGTGCATCTTCAGAGCCAGCTGGATGGAGCCAAAACGAGAAGCCGGTGCGCTTATATGGCTGGGCCAGAAATCCTTGGACGCGCGCACGTACTGCGCGCCTGCGCGCACACTCGCACAAAGCCCTAGGGATGCGTACGCGTACTGTGTGCGTACGCGCCGATGGCCGCACGTGATTTTTAAGAAGAAAATGTGACCAGCAATTTCAGGCAGTTGCAGGCCCTGTTTTGGGGGGTAGAATTCTGGAGGGAAAAGCATAAGAAGACCAAGGATTAGGGGAGTTGAGACAGTTAGACATTATTCTAGATATTTTTGGGTAGTTAGTTATATTTTGCTTTTAGAGAGAGAAATTCCAACTTCTCTCTAGGATTTTACTTTCTCCATTGCAATTCTCCTTTGAATTCTTGGTGAGATCCATTGCTAATACACTTTTTCTTTGATACAAGTTGCAAATCTATTCTTCTTCTACTCTCAATTAGTATTCTTTTGATTCTTTCATTTAGATATAGATTTCTGACCTTGTTACTTTGACTTTTGGTTAATGAATTGAGGAATTTTATTCAATTGCTTGATTGTTGATGATTGCTTGGATTAGATAGCTTTAATTCAATTCTTTTCTCTCAATTTCATCATGTCTTCTATGATTGCCTACCAATTGTTTGTGAAAATGACAACCCTAGCTCTGGAGTAGATTTCCCTCACTTGGCTTAGGGGTTGAGCTATTGGAGACACTTGAGTAGTGGACAACAATTGTTGATTAGGAATTGAGAATTGCTAATTGACTTGGAGTGCAATAAAGCTAGACTTCCCTAGGGTGAGACTAGGACTTGTGACTCAAGTTAGTTATTTTCACTTGACTTTCCTCCATTATTAGGGGGTTAACTAGGTAAAGCAATAATCAATTGTCATCACAATTGAAGGAAACTACAATGATGGAACTTCCAATACTCATCCTTAGCCAAGGCTTTTATCCTAATCAATTATTGTTTACATTTGTTTAGCTTGAATTCTTGTACCAACTCTCAAAACCACAAAAGACTTCCTAATCAATAATGTGCATTCTAAGGTAATTCCTAGGGAGAACGACCTGGGACTAATACTCTCGGTCATAGATTTTAGAATTGTTTGACGCGATATTTTCATGTCGGTTAGACTATACTCACGATTGGATTCATTGCTAATTTCTATACCGGCATAAGAATTTCGTTCATCAGGTTGCCAAAGGAGTCCAAGGATCTTCAAGAAAATCAATTCAAGAGTTGCAGTTCAAGTGGGGTGTAGAGCACAATTGCGTGATTTCCGGAGAGTGTTGGGGTACTTCAAGGGTAAATTGAGACCTTGTCTATCCGACTTGGAGCATAGAGATCAACAAGAAGAAGAATGGGAAACTAGAGTGTAGGATCCCGGAGGACCTATGAAGTGCAAGCTTGGATGGAGGATCGAGGAGGAATGGAAACACAAGCCACCCTAGCTAGAGTCTCCTCAATAAATCTAAATTAAGGACTATAAATCAAAGTGCTAGGTGGAAGACACCCCCACCATGGTAACATCTTTCTTACCCTTTCTCTTTGTTTATAGTCTTCGTTTATTGCATTTTTGTTTATTTTGGTTAGCTTAGGATTAGTTTAATTTTGAATTTAGTAGGTTGGTTTAGGTATGGATCATGATTTTGTGAAGTTTTGAATGTTTGGGGTTGAATTTTGGTTGAGCCAAGGTTGAGTGCATTAGATTTTGAAAGAAAAATTTTTAGAAAAATAGGGCATGTGCGTGCGCACACCCTTGTGCGCACGCACACAACAACAAAATTCTACACACTAGGCATATGCACCCACCTGTGCGTATGCACACTAGCCTATATGCCCTCTGTTGAGAGTGCTCGCACGCTATGTGCGCGCACATCTCCCTCTGTTTTGCGCTCTGTGGGTGCGCACCTCCCTGTGCGTACGCACACGTCCTTACACTCTCTCTAGTGGGAGCGCTCGCCTGCCCTGTGCGTGTGAACCCCTTTCCTTTTTGCTTTTGAGTGTACACACAGACCTGTGTGAGCACGCACACATGATCCTTGTAAAAAAAAGTGTTTTGTGCGCGCACACAGGTTTGTACGTGTGCACACTTCTATATCCCCGTCCTGTTCGGAGCCCTCGCACATATTGTGCGAGCGCACACACCCCCTGTTCCGCCTTGTGTGCGTACAGACACATACCTATGCGTACGCATAGGTGCTGTTTTGGTTATTGTTTGTTGTGCTATTTTATATCAATTTTGCTCTTTCGCTTGCACAACTTCAATATCCAATAATTCCTACATTCAATTCACTCTTGTTGCAATTGCCTAAGCTTGCTTGTATTTAATTGATGCTCATCTCTTAGTTACATCTTAGGCCATTTAATTGAGGAACTTATTCTTACTTTTTGATTGTGTGGATGCCATTTTAACCAGCCGTTGTGTGTATTCTAACCGCGCGCATAATCGGAATACACACATGGCTCATCTTTTCATCATACCACATCACTATGCAAACTTTCTCAATTAGATGCTTATGTGATTTTTTCTTTACCTTTTTTGTGCTACTTGCCCTATGATTCCTAATTATACTTTATTCCTTTTTTATGAGGATGAGACATAGAGGCAAGGAGCCGAGAGAAGAGAAGGACACCGTGGACGAAGATGCCGAGAATATTTTGGACTTGGCAAATTCAACACAACCCAAGCCCCCGCATCCGCCAACCGAAGGTGGAGTGCTCTAGAGCCATTCTCCCCAGATTGTGTTCGTGCACGGAGGACCGTACAATGCTTAAGTATGGGGGAGGATTCGTCATTTCGGGGTGTAAACATTCTTTTCCGAACACTTTGCACTTTATTTTTGTTTCTTTTTTATTATGTTCTTGTAGATATTTGGAGTGTTTTCATTGTTGCATTGAACTTTCTTCTAGTATATATATACATCACAGTTCATCCATAGTTATTGCATGTTGCATTTTTGCATCTTTTTCTTAGTATATATTTTATAGATAGAAGTTGTGATTGTATGATGTGAATAGCAAGTGCCTAGTTCAATTTTGTCCTAATTGTTCATGTTAATTTTTGCGATGTTGAAAATTAGGAAGAGAACTAGGAAAATTTTGAAAAATTGCATCCATCACATCACACATACATATAGGAAATAATTTTGGTGAAAAATAACAAAGATTTCCAAGAATTTTGTTTTTAGGGCGTTCTATTGAATTGATTTGGAAAACTATTTTTACACTTGCTTGAATGATTTTTTTTGGAACATAGAAGAGAGATAGAACAAAACAACCTTGTGAGTTGTTGAGCCTTAATGAGTGGTTACACATTTTAACCACTACTTTTGTTCATTGTGTGCTATGCTCCTTCTATGATTGTGATCTTGGTTTTGCTTGATTCCTTATTTCCAATGTTTGATGTTTTGTTTGCATTTAACATGATTGAGGCCATCTTTGAGTTAAACTCACTCACCCATATAGCCTAACCCTTATATCTACCTTTGTAAGCCAATCTTGAACCTTTTAATCCCCTTTGTTCTAATTGTAACCACATCAAAACCCTAAGCGTAAAACCATGGAATGACCTTGAATTGCGTCCTTGATTAGCTTAGGTTGAAGAGTGAGTTTCATTTAAATGTGGGGGAATTTTGGGAAACATTGGTAGTAAATGAAAAAGTTTTTATTGGGTATGCTTTGAAAGAGAAAAATTTTGGAAAATGGGTGCACATTCATGTATCAATTTTCTTTAACCATATGCATTTGTCATAGAAAAAGAAAAGAAACGAAAAAAATGAAATGAAAAAAAAATTTAGTAATAAGATGGGAACAAAAGTTATCCCAAAAGAAAAAAAGAAAAAAAAAATATATATATATATATATAAAGAAATGCATATGTGAATTCGGATGAAAAAGATGCATGAATGTGTATAAAAAGGGAATGGAAGTTAGGTTGCATAGTTTATTATTTGGTTAATATAGGTTGAGTGGGCCACTTGAGCTAATTAAAGATCCAATTCCTTAGTCCACATAGCCATATTTATCCTACCTTAACCCTAACCCATTACAACCCTGTAAAGACCCCATGATACTTGCACTCACACATCACATATTTGTCGATTGTTAGATGAAAAGCAAATCCTTGAAAGCATGATTAGGAGGAGACTTGAGTGAATTGACCCTAAACACCGAGTGACTAGAGTGTATACACACCAAGTGAGGGTTCAATTACTCAATTCTATGTCTCCACCTCTCTTATCATGCATTCTTGTAAGTTGCTTCATTTTGATGAGTTGAATCAATTCTTTAGATTTTGATTGCATTGAATTAATTCTTTGCTTAGCCCTATATGTTTATATACTTGCTTGGGAATTTGATTATTTTCTCTCACCAAATCAATAGGAACCTATAGATAGTATAGATAAGTATAAATAGTATATAGTATACTTGCATGCATATTGGAAATTGATGAGTATAAATAGTATATAAGTTGTTTCCCTTTGATCATTCTCCTTGTTGGTTTAGCATGAGGACATGCTATTATTTAAGTATGGGGGAATTGATGAGTCCATACTTGATGAGATATTTTGATTTGATTTGAGTGGATTTCATCATATAAACCTACACATAAGCACAAAAAATAGCAAACTTTTGTGTTTGACCCCTAAAGTGAACCTAAATGTGAAAACATGCATTTTTATGCTTAAATCGAGCAATTTAATTCCACTTTTATTCCATTTGATGCCATGACATGTTTGTTGAGTGATTTCATATCGAAGAGGCAAGAATGGATATGCAAAAGTGGAAGGAAGCATGTACAAAGGGAGAAAACATGAAGAAAACAAGGAGGAAGCACACAGCCATGCGTGCGTGCGCACAACCCTACGTGCGTACGCACAAGTGGAAATTTAGCAAAGTGTGCGTACGCACACATCTATGCGTACTTACAGGTACCAGCACGTGACATCAATTAAAAGTCACGTGGCTCGCAATTTCGGGGCTCTTTTCGCCCATTTTTGATGGATTGGATGTTGAAATCAAAGGCTATATGAAGGAGCAACAGCACATAACAAAGGGAGCTCACTTTAGATTAGAAAATGCATTAGGAGTAGGAGTAGAGTAGAAATTCTCTCTAAGGTTTAGTTAGGGTTTGTAGCATTTTATACTTCAAGTTTTGATTTGCGATTATAGCAATTTTATTGTAAGTATTTCTTTAATTCTCTCTTTTATTAAACCACTTGTTCTACACTTTCTTTTATTTTCATATCTCTTGTCAATATATACATAGTTTTGCAATTTTGGATTTCTAGTTAGTTAATTTGATGTTTGATGATTATTCCATGTTTGTTTGAGTTGCTTTTATTGATTTTGAGCATTTATGATTCACAGCTTTCATTAATTTACCAATTTCGCCATGTTTTGTGTTTATGCCCATTATGTGTTCGATGAAATACCAATTTTGATTATGGGGTAATTTCCACCCCTTGGCTTGGAAAAAATGAGTATATGGATTACTAGAGCCATAATGTCCAACATTTAGTGATAATTCTTAGGTTGTTAGTTGTTATTGTTTTCACTAACGCTAGTGATGAATCCGTATTTGATGATGATTTTTGGTTGAAATTGAATGGATTTCATCATATAAACTTATACTTATTCCACTAAATAGCATGCATTTGAACTTTCCTCCTTATTTGTTCTTGATTATGAAAACATGCTCTTTTGTGCTTAATTCGATTAATTTTATTCCATTTACCTTCCATTCGATGTCTTGATGTTATTTGTGAGTGATTTCAGAGGTATAAGGCAGGAATGGCTTGGAGAAAATGGAAGAAGAGCATTCAAAGTGGAGGAAGCATGAAGAATTAAAGGAGAAGAGCTCAGCCTAGTGTGCGTATGCACAGACCTGCTTGCGTACGCACATCCATCAAATCAGAGCCACGCTTGTGCGTGAGCCGCACCGCGCGCGTCGGGCGTCCATTCAAGCATCACCTAGTGTGCGTGCGCACAACCTCCTGTGCGTATCCATGGGTAGAGATTTTTGGCAGAGTGTGTAGACGCACACGTCTGTGCATCCGCACAGGTGGACGCACATGCCTTCATTAAAATTTCACGTGACTCGCGATTTTGGTGGTTTGGGGGCCTATTTCTGAAGCCATTTACCTCATAAGGAAGGGAAAATGAAGACCATACCATAGGATAACATTAGTGTAGCTTAGGAGGAG
This sequence comes from Arachis ipaensis, assembly GCF_000816755.2. Classification (NCBI taxonomy): domain Eukaryota; kingdom Viridiplantae; phylum Streptophyta; class Magnoliopsida; order Fabales; family Fabaceae; genus Arachis; species Arachis ipaensis. The sequence goes on from NC_029794.2 coordinate 63,786,602, forward strand.
TAGTAGATAGCTTTAGTATAGTTTTTCTTTAAGTTTTTCTTAATCTCTACTAGGGTTTGTACTAGGGTTTTTACATTCAAGTGCCATTTCCATTTTGATCTTGGATTTTGCTAGTTTCCATTGTAAGTATCTATTGTTATTACTCTTTATAGTTACATTGTTCTTACTCTTTCTTATAATTGAAGTTATAGTTCAATTTTACTTCTCTCTTGCAATTTCTATTTCTTTTTATGAATTTGATGATTGATGATTATTACATGCTTTCTTGAGTCTTTATTGTTGATTGAGATTATTTGTTGCTTTTGGTTTCAAGCTTTTTCTCATTTTTCCCATATTTAAGGTTTTTGCCCACCAAGTGTTTGACAAAATGTCAATTAGGATCTTGGGCTAGTTTTCTATCTCTTGGCTTTGGGAAAATGAGCAATTGGATTCCTAGAGTTTGAATGTCCAACATTTAGTGATAGTTTTGGATTGTTACTTGTTCTTATTCCCATTAATGCTATGTTGTTGCTATGGCAATTAGCAAGCAATTTAGGATTTGTGGGTTAAGAACACTTATGCTCATTTAACTTACTCTCCGATGTGAGGGTTGATCAAGTGAGATTGATCCATATTAGTTGTCATAGTTGTGGTTCCAACAAGGAAAGGACCCTTAGCTCACTCCAAGCCAAGATACCTTTTATGCTTCGATTTCTTCATACACATTTACATTAATTCCTTTTACATTTTACTTGTCTATATTTCATAGTTGCTTAATTAATTCCTATATTAGTTCATTTATTACAATTTTGCATGTTATTTTATTACTTTATATGTTTATCCCTTTATTGAAAACCCCATAATCCTCACAACCAAGATTACACACTCATTGGTCTCAAGTGTCCTTGGGAGATGACCCTGGGAATTGAAACTCCCGGAATTGAATTGGTTTTTTGAATTGTGACATATCCTTTGGATCAAACATTTGACTTGGGGATTAATCGTTGGTCTAGACTATACTTTCAACGATAGGATTCTAATTTGTGAAAACCTAGATCAACGGTGAATCACACCCGTTCTATCAAATTTGGCGCTGTTGCCGAGGAATGACTTTAACTGCAACGAGTGCTATAATTTTGGTTGTTGTGAATATGTGAATACTGTGAATATTTGGTTTTTGTTTGCTACTTGGCATTAATTTGTAGATATTGTTTCTATCTAGCTAGTCTTAGTAGTTGTTAATTATTTGGTTTGTTTATGTTTATTTGCCCATTCTTGTTTTGCTTTTCATAATTGCATGCTTCTATTGCTTCCTCAGTTGAATGACACGGTCGATTCCAAACCCGAGCCTGGCCCCTTTTGATCTGGATATAGAAAGAACTTTAACTCATATTAGGCAAGCTCGGCACCGGTTAGCATTTGTGAATAGTGAATCGGTCTTGCTTGAAGAGCACTCCAATTCACTATCACCATCAATCCGTGACCATCATTATTCTATTAATGAGGAAACCTTATATTCATCTGTAGGGAGTGCTAAAATCTCTTTGAGTGACTCAGGTGACAACACCATGGCGGATCCACCTCGTAGAATCACCTTAAGGGAAGCTGGAGCTCCTGATATTAACTTGCAACCGATACAAATCCGGTATCCGGCTTTGGATCCAAATTTTGAGCTTAAGACCGGCACAATCAACTTACTCCCCAAGTACAATTGACTACCCGGAGAAGACCCTCTTAATCATCTTAAGGATTTTCAAGTTGCATGCTCCACTACGAGAAGACATGGTGGAGATGAAGTAGTAGTTTTGGTGTTCACTTTCCCTTTCTCTTTGGAGGGAAAAGCGAAAGAATGGTTTTATACTCAACCAGGAGATGTGATTTCCAATTGGGAATTATTGCGTAAGGAATTTCTGGAAAAGTTCTATCCACCACAAAAGATGGACAAGCTGCAAAAGAAAATCTCTTGCATTATGCAACGAGATGGGGAGACTCTTTATGAGTACTGGAGAGATTCAAGAAGTTGTTGGAAGCTTGCCCTCACCACCGTATTGACGAGTTGGTACTTATTAGCTATTTTTGTCAAGGGATGAATCCCCAAGATAAGCTTTTTCTAAATGCCTCTAGTGGAGGATCCCTCACCAAAAACAAGACCGCCGAGGAAGCTTGGGAGATTATAGCGGACTTGGCGGACTCCACGCAACACTCAAGGGCAAGAAACCCACAACCAAAAGCTTTAAGTGAAGTTTCTCCTTCCAGAGATGCCATTTTGACCAAGACCCTCGGTGAGATGACATTTTTGTTGAGACAAATCACCCAAGGGCAACAAATTTCCCAAGCCTTGATATCTCCTCCACCTCAACCTCCAAGAATTAAAGGACCACCAAGATCATGTAGTATTTGTGCTTGTAACAACCATTACACTGATGAGTGCCCTTAACTCTAAGAGGACACTACATTAGCGGTAGCCAATCCATACCCATAAAGACCCAACTACAATCAACATGGAGGAAGTCAAAACCAAGGGTTCCCTTATGTTGGACATTTGGGAGGCTCCTTGCCAAGGTGGTTTATGTTTGTATCCATCTTTGAACCTCCAAGGGTGCTTGTCTTTCAATCGGTCATTAGAAGTTCCAACCATCTTCACCAAGCTTGGGTGAGGTTCTTTCCAAGATATGAGCTCCTAAAATTGATTTCCATGTTATGATCTAGGGTTCCATATCTTAATCTTCGCACCCATCTTTTAGTTGATCGCCTTGATTCCGTCCGGGTGACAAGAAAGCCGAATTCTCATGAAAGCACCAAACTACCCTCCTAGACCCATTTAATTGAGCATTACACCAATCCATACTCTGCAATTTTGAGCTTCCAACCATAATGAGCCTAGATTTACAACGCCAACCACTAAACATCCTCCTCTTTCACTTAATTCCATAAATCGCCCTAAGTTGGCCAACCGTCTCAAGCAGACTAAATTCAAGTGGATTAATAAAGCTGAGAGTTAGAAGTTTTACCCACTCAGATGAAGGATTGGATGACAACCTAGGTGGAGAAGCTTCCAACGATCTTGATAAAGCACACTCCACTCCCGTCCATCCTCTTCTAGAGGCTACCATCACTTGGCAAAGTTTTTCAAGTTCCTCCTTGATAAACCCCAGTTTTTTGGTTTATATTGTGTAGAATTTGGGGGTCTTGTCAATATTTCTCGCACTTATTCACAAGAAATGCATGGTTTTGTGTTCACTTCCTAATATTGCTTCATGATAAAAAATATGCTTATTTTGCCTCAAAATTGCCATATTTTAATCCTCTTCTATTGCCATTCGATGTCATGATGTATTTATTGAGTGAATTCAAGAATTATAGGGTAGGAATGGCCTAGAAGAGAGAAAGAAAGCATGCACAAAAGGGAGGAACATGAAGATTTGGATTTTGGGAAAAACAGCATTGGCGCACACGCGCACTCCATGCGCATGCATGGATGAGGATGGCTGGAAGCGGCGTGCAAGGATGGACGCATCTGTGCGGATCAGAGGATTCCTATCGACGTGCACGCACACTTGGCGCGCACGCGTGGATCACAAAAGCAATCGGCGCGCATGCACGCATGGCATGCACGCGCGGGAAGCTGCACGTGACCTCGTTAAAGAAAATCGTGCCAGGCAATTTCTGAGGCTCATCAGGCCCAAATTCAAGCTGTTTTTGCATGGAAATGACCCAAGGATGCTAGGGGAAAGGGGGAATCAATCATTTTACACTAAGACATAATTTTAGCTAGTTTTTGGTTCTTTGTTCTTCTAGAGAGAGAAACCCTTGTTCCTCTCTAGATCTAGTTTTAATTTGATCTTCCCTTGTTGAATTCTGAATTGGATCTTGTTAATTACTAGTTTTGATAGTTTAATTTGAATTCCTTAGTATAATTTTGCTTAGATCTTGTGTTAGTTTCATGAATTCTTGTCAATTGTCATTTTATACCCATTTCATGAATGTTGTGAATCTTGACTTGTTGATGTTACATTGATGATTACTATGATTAATTGTGTTGCTTGAATGATTGTATGTTGATAATTGATAGTGGGTACTTGTTAATTTCAATTTAATTGCAATTTGAACATGTCTTTTATTAATGCTTACCATGTGTTCGATGAATTATTTACTTTGATTATGGAGTAGTTCTCTTTACTCTTGGGTTAGGCTAAGGGAATTGGGTAAACTTGAGTCATTGGGTCTAATGGATTTGATGATTTGGGAGCCCTTAGTGGTCAATTTGATAGCCATTGATGCTAACCTTATATTAAGTCAATTAGTAGTGAGGTTAGAACTTATGGGTTAATGTTGACCAAACCATTTGACGTACTTCAAGTATAGAAGTAGACTTAATGAGTTTGGTTCCTCATAATTATCAGGATATGGTTATTAGACAAGGATGGTGACCCCAATTCCCATGCCTAGCCAAGATTTGCTTTTATCATTCCTATTTGAAAACCCAAATTCTTAATTACTTGACTTATTTATAGTTATTTGTTTAGTTTAGAATAGAATCATATTGGATGTTACTCTGTGATGCACGGAAAACTTGTCTCACAATAAATTCCCTTCGGCAAGTGTACCGAATTTGTCGTCAAGTAAAACCCACAATAGAGTGGGGTCGAATCCCACAGAGATTAATGGATTAAGCAATCAATGGTTAATTGATTATCCTAGTTAGACGATTCACATTTGG
>NC_029794.2:63791415-63827098 GCF_000816755.2 Arachis ipaensis
CAGAAAAGTAAAGAAAGCAATAAAGTGCAGAAATAAAAATGGCAAGAAAAGTAAATGTAAGAAATAAAATGAACATTGGGATCAAGAGATATTGCAATCCTCCGGATCATGTTCATTCTCATCTCTTCCTCAATCAATGCACTCATTGATCTCCTTGGCAATTTTAATTGATCGAATTACAATTCCTTGTAATTCAATCTCTCAAATCTTGATCAATAGCCAATTCCTTGGTCAATTGCTCATGAGAAGAGATGAAGTATGGTCACTGATTATACCACATGCATTTCCCAAATCAAGTGTTGAGAGGATTATAGTCACATATCCATCCAAACCCAATTTGGTCTAGCATGAGAAAGTATTTCTAGCATGATCTCTTCATTCCTCTTTCAAGGTTCAGAAGAGATCCAAGTTTGAATAGCCTCTTTTCCAAGATACTACCCAATTGGATGAAGATCGAAAGCTTTCAAGTAAAATCAAGAGAAAAGAAAGAAGAAGAAGAATAAGAACTACAATTGATCCATTGAATCACAATAGAGCTCTCTAACCCAATGTAAAGAGTTAGTTGATCATTGCTCTACAAAAATAGAATAGAGAGAAAGTGCAGAAAAGTAAAGATGAAGATTCAAACTGAAATTGAAAATTCAACATTCATAAAATAAAAATTACAACTAAAAGAAAGAGAAAGAAAAGTGTGTGAGGGAAGGGAGTCCAAAGACCCCTCTTCAATCCCCTATTCCAGAATTGTCCAGATCCCCCCCAAGATGTCCTTTCAATGTAAAGACTAAGGCCTTTATATAGACTCTCCTAAATTACAAAATGAAATTAAAAGCAAATTACAATTAAATGAAAATTCCTATTCTAGATGCTTCTTGTGGTCTTGATTGGTTGACAATTGTGGGCTTCCTTGCTTTAGCTTTGAAGTGGACTTGAGAGAGAAGTGAGTCAAGTTATGGTCCAAGTGCTAAAGTTAGTGCTAAAGTTAGCCACACTAACGCTATAAGTGTGGCGTTAGTGCTAAAGTTATTGTGGCTAACGTTGCACTTGCTGCCCAATTGGTGTTTTTGGGGCTTAAAAGATACCTCTTGTTTGTGCTCCAATTTCATGCCCACTATAAAGTATTATATATCGTTAGAAATATCTGAATGTCAGCTTTCTAACGCAACTAGAATCACCTCAATTGGACCTCTGTAGCTCAAGTTATGCTCCTTTGAAGTGGACATGGTCACTGGCATAGTTGCTAGCGTTAATGGAAAACTTGAGTGCCAATAACGCTAGCGATCATGGCTTCATTATTACCAGTTTCTGAAGCTCAAACTTAGTGTCCACCCCACACAATTATATATTGTTAGAAATCCCTGGATGTCTACTTTCCAATGCCTTTGGAAACGCATCATTTGGAGCTCTACAACTCGAGTTACACTTCTTGGAAGGTGAAGAGGTCAGCTGGCCTTACTACAGGTTGATACCATATTCATCTTTGCACTTTCGGGGCAGGTTTTCTCCCTCAAATTTAGTGTCAACCATATAGTGCCATATATGCTTGGAAAGCTCTTGAATCCTACTTTCCAATGCCACTGAAATCACCTCATTTGGAGCTTTGTGGCTCAAGTTATGTGTGTTTGAAGAAGGCATGGTTAGGCTGCCAGGTGGGACTTTTGCCCACGTTATACGTGGCTCATAGTGGCTTGTGTGGGCATATTCCAACGTTAGTGACAATGTTGGGTGTCACTAACGTTGGCGATCACCTCCCTTCTTCACGTTAGCTTCCACGTTAACTAGGTTAACGTGGGAGTTAACGTGGCTTATTGGTGCTTGTGTGGGTTCCTTCCAACGTTAGTGACAATGTTTGGTGTCACTAACGTTGTCGACCACCTTGTTTCTTCACGTTAGCAGGTCAATGAAATTGGCCAAAATGCCCTGGCATCACTCTGTTGATTTGGAATTGCTCATGTCTTGCTTAGTTATTTGAATTAGTTTCTTGCATTGTAAGAATGCTTGCTTGTTAAGATTCCCATTTATTTTCTTGCTCATGACTTGCAACTCCGAAATTCTAACCAATATTGAAGCACATGTTTGCCCATTCCTTGTGAGACGACCCGAGGTTTGAATACTTCGGTTGTTTTTATTGGGGTTGAACTTGTGACAACCAAATCCCTTCTAAATTTGATAATCGAGGCTTGTTGTTGGTAGAGCTATACTTGCAATGTAACTTTACTGAGAAAATCTTTATCGACATAGTCCACGAGCGCACATCACTCCTCTTGCCAAGCTTTCTCAAGTTCACATTCTTCTTCACCAATTTCTTCTATCTCTTCCCCATCACTCTCGTCATAGATAGGAGGTCTAGTGAAATCTACTTCATCATCAAGTCCAAGCATATTGGGGAAGAACTCTTCAAGCTCGAAAGGGTCATATGTTGATGCGGAATCATCATATGCGGAATCATCATAGTAGGCCTTAGAGGTTGCACATCCTCCTCAACATTACTTTCTAGCCCACTGAGAGAAAACTCAACAAGATCGTTAAGGGGATTGATCAATATGGGCAAAAAATCACTAATGATGGAATCCACTTCTTGATCAATTTCCTTCAACTCTCTGTCCACTTCCGCAACATCACTCTCCTCTTTAACATCCCTTCCAGACTCCGTGGAAGAGGGCTCTTCAACTTGAGATTCCTTTATGTGCTCAACATATCCTAAACATCCACCCACTACTTCCTTTCATTCACTAATCTCTACCTCCTCCTCTTGTCGTACTCCTTGCTCTAACTCCTCTTCCTCACCATGGAGCTTCAAGTTCACTTCCTCACTAGGCTCCTTGATTGTTCCTCCACATTCAACAATAGGAGTACCTAGGATGCATGAGCTTAGGTGGGATGTTATGTGACTCACGGCTTCTACCATGCTAGCCATCCTTGCTCTTAACTACTTAAACTTATTTTCATCCTCCTCTTGTCGCCTTAAGATATAAGATTCAAGATCTCTCAGTTCTAACATGAGAGTTTCATCGGGAGATGATGGTGGAAGAGAGGGTTCATTGTTTGAGGAAAGGTTGTTGACCTCCTCCATTAACCGGAATTATAGCCTTCGTGTCCATGGCTTCCCAAGGAACACCCGCAGCAGCAAGTAAATTACATACCAATGCTGGAAATGGCAAATTACCCCGGGCATAGACTTAACCCATCGCTTGCTTGATAAGAAGCGGAATGTTCATCGGTCTCTCTGTGAGAACACACCAAATAAGCAAGGAGAGATCCGCCGTGAAGGACGACTTGTGGGTGCTAGGTAACACATAGTAGGATAGGATATGGGCCCAAACTCTAGCTTCTACAGTGAGGAACTGTACGTCAATGCACTTGGGCCGCATCCGGAATCGACCATGGGTCCAAAATGTCTCTGGTTCAGCAATGACTCGGAGGATCGAGTCCTAATCAAACCCAAACTCTTCTCGCTGACGTAAGACCTCTTGGTAGCCAGCCATGTCACTTGGTACTGGTAAGACATTAAGCACTTGCTGAATAGCCTCTTCTGAAATTCAGACTTGCTTCCGGCACACGTATATCGATTGAAGAGAGGGAAGATGGTAGTTAGTGTAGAATTCTACCACCCATGAGAGGTTGACCTCCTGTGGTTTTCTCAGAAGAAACTCCCATCTTCGCCGTTCAATACGGGGTAGAATGCAAGGAGCCACCTTGTCTGGCGGGGCGAGTAGATGCTCGGCATGATAGTTCCTTTCAACCATGGCGGGGAACACAAGTTCACAAAAGCGGTTGGGGAACCTTTAAGAATCCTTGCCGGTTTGCTCTTCTCTTTTTCATCAATAGGAGCGGGTGCCTTCGCCTTCTTAGAGAGGGGTTTGGCTCCTAGTGCGGGGTGCGCCTTGGAGTTCGACTTTTGGGGTGCCCTCTTTGTGGCTGGTTTCCTTGAAGCTTTTTCCTTGCCTTTCTTGGTGGCCATCCTGAAAAAAGAAGGGAAAGAAGGAAAGCATTAAACCCAAAGGATCATCTCAACATAAACATGCATGTGAAAAATAGTGCTCAAAAGAAATTGTGTCACAAAATGATTATAGAGGCATGGGTTACAATACTTCGCATGGGATGCAAGAGGGAGTAAGGCATGCAATATGGCATGAGAAGAATGATCTCAAGCATCCATAACAAAGAGCAGGTCATGTTCAATGAGTATCTAATTAGCAAGCATACGCTCTAAGCAAGCAAAGTGTACTCAATGCACTTAGAAGAGAGCAAGTGTATGAGGAGGAACCACCAAATTGAAGGTATATAACTAAAATAAACCAAAAAGGCATTCGTGTATTTCCTCGAACACTTGGTGTGCAGTTATCAAGCAATGAGCAGTTATGAGATACTCAACCAATTAGAAGCCCAAAATGAAATATCAATAATCACACAACATCACCTACTGAGAAAGATAATGAAAGGCAATCAAGAAGATCTATTAAAGCAAATTAAAACTCAAATTCAACATCCATGGAAAAGCAAGAAAAAAGAAAAGGTAAACAAACAAAAAGGAAGTAATGTAATCATGCAACTAAAAGAGAAAATAAGTGAATCAATAAGAAATGTCTCACTAGAAAAAAAGAATATGCAAAGAGAGTGAGAGATGATATATCGAAGAAGTAGAACCTTGAGAAGTGTAAAAAAAAACAAGGTGGAGTTTTCTTTTTGTGATAATGAGAAAGAGAGAGAGAGGATGTAGTACCACCAGAGGTGGTGGTGGTCGTCGGTGAGTAGCCAGAGACGGTAGTGGTGGGTTGTGGAGGAGAAAGAAGAGAAGAGAGGTGATGGAGAAAGAAGAAGAAAGAAACAAGAAAGAAGGTGGGAGAGGAACAAAAGCAGGGCGCGCTGGCTTTAAAACTGGTTCGCGTGACTGACGCGTGCGCGCACGGTGCATTGGCGCGTCGGTGAGGGTTGAGTGAGGGACGCGTACGCATGAAGATAGTTGGGCTCCTGGCACAGAGTTGGGACAAAGTAGGCCTAACTCTCGGTTTATTTGTACCAATGCAGCACAGGTGGCGCGGACGCATGCCTGAATGAGTTGGCGACCGGCGCGGAGACACCAAGTATGCCTGCACGTCAGTGCGGGCATAGAATAGGCACAAATATGGCACAACTCTCTGGTTTTTATACCAGAGAGTTCATATTGCACAACCGACGCACGCGCGCACAGTGCGCTTGTGCGTCGATGGCTAAGTTGCAAGGGGCGCGCAGGCGGCATACACGCTGGCGCGTGGGTGCTTGGCATGAAGTGGGCACAAGGTAGGCATAACTCTCGGGTTTTTAGACCAGGAGTATGAAATGCACCTCCGGCGCGCGTGCGCACAGTGCACTCGTGCGCGGATGCTCGTGCGCGGATGCCCATTTTTCCTTGTTTTTTTTTAAACAACATAGAAAGGGCTATTCTAACAAATTCTTGGCAGGTGTTTAATCTAGTAGTCAAGAAAACACTCACAAATTCATGCACTATTCAAAATATAGCATTCTCTCTACTTCAACAATTTGTCCATACCAAAATGATAAAACCTATATAAACATCCTAGTTATCCAACAAGATCAACAAAGTAGCATTCCTATGCAATCAATAACATTAAGAAGTCACAAAATGTACAAAAATCTAGAGCTAAAAGCAAGAAGGTATACACATGGAAGATCTTACCACGGTGGGGTACCTCCCAGCAAGCACTTTTCTTTAACGTCCTTAAGTTGGACGGTCAGTCGCTCAAGCTTCTCCTCCTCTAGGTGCATCCATTAGTAGGAACACCTCTAGCTCTTTTGGGAGCTTGTAGCCATGGTACTTCTTCGCTCTATGTCCATTCACCTTGAAAGTTGCGTCACTTTTAGGATCAAACAATTCCACCACCCCATATGGCTTTATCTCCTTCACCTTGAAGGGTCCTTCCCAACTAGAATGGAGCTTGCCAGGCATGAGTCTAAGCCTCGAGTTATATAGGATAACCTCATCACCTTCTTGAAAATCCTTCTTCCGGATGTGATGGTCATGAAATGATTTAGTCTTTTCCTTGTAGATCCGGGCATTCTCATATGCTTCGTTTCTCAAACACTCGAGCTCTTCTAGCTGTAATTTCCTGGCCACACCCGCCTTGGTTAAATCCATGTTGTACTGCTTTACCGCCCAATAGGCTTTATGCTCAATCTCCACCGGAAGGTGGCATGCCTTCCCATAGACGATCCAGAAGGGACTCATCCCAACGGAGTCTTGTAGACCGTCCTATACGCCCATAGTGCTTCTCTTAGCTGGAGGCTCCAATCCTTCCTTTGTTGACTTACCACTTTCTCCAAGATTCTCTTAATCTCCTGGTTGGACACTTCTGCATGTCCGTTGGTCTGTGGGTGATAAGCAGTTGCAACCTTATGCAATACCCTATAGTGCTTGAGTAGTGCCTCTACTTTCCTGTTACAAAAGTGGGATCCTTAGTCGCTCACGATTGCTCGTGGTGACCCATAACGGCATACAATGTTATTTCTAATAAAAGAAATGACGGTATTGGCGTCATCAAGGTGGGTAGGTATTGCTTCTACCCACTTTGACACGTATTCAACCGCTAACAGAATATATAGATACCCACTTGAGTTAAGAAACAGTCCCATAAAGTCAATTCCCATACATCAAATATCTCACAGAACAACATAGGTTGTTGAGGCATCTCATCCCTTTGGGACGTGTTTCCTGACTTCTGACACTAATGGCAAGACATACAAAACCGGTTAGCATCCTTAAATAAGGTTGGCCACCAGAATCTACAATCCAACACCTTTTTAGCTATCCGCTGTGGGCCAAAGTGGCCACCACATTCGGATGAATGGCAAGCTTCAAGAATGGGTTGGATATCAGATTCTGCAACACATCTTCGAATTACTTGGTCCATTCCCCTCCTCCATAAGTGAGGGTCATCCCAAATGTAGTATTTGGAATCACTCCTTAACTTGTCTCTTTGGTGTTTAGAAAAGTTAGGAGGGAAGATTTTTGCAACCAAGTAGTTCACCATTGGTGCAAACCAAGGAATGCTACCTGACACAGCATGCAACCTATCCAATGGGAACGAGTCATCGATCGGAAATGGGTTAAATTTTAAATTCTCAAGGCGGCTTAAATGATCTACAACTAAGTTTTGAGACCTACTCCGGTCCCTAATCTCAATGTCGAATTCTTGCAAGAGCAAGATCTAACGTATGAGTCTAGGTTTTGATTCATTCTTTGTCAATAAGTACCTCAAAGCTGCATGATCCATGTATAGCACTATCTTGGACCCTAGCAAATAAGATCTGAATTTATTTAAAGCATGAACAATAGCTAGGAGTTCCTTTTCTGTAGTGGTATAGTTGGATTGTGCTGCATCCAATGTTTTAGAAGAGTAAGCAATGACATAAGGGAGCTTACCATCGCAATGTGCAAGCACGGCACCTACAGCATGGTTTGACGCATCGCACATTATCTCAAACGGTAGCGTCTAGTTGGGGCCTCGCACAATCGGTGCTGTGGTAAAAACTCTCCGTAGCTCTTTAAATGCTCTCACACATGCATTATCAAACTCAAAGTCAACATCTTTTTGGAGTAGGCGCGACAATGACAAAGTAATCTTGCTGAAATCTTTAATAAAGCGCCTGTAGAATCCTACATGTCCCAAAAATGAGCGGACCTCCCTCACAGATGAGGGGTGAGGTAAAGTGGTCAGGCATGAGTCTAAGCCTCGAGTTATATAGGATAACCTCATCACCTTCTTGAAAATCCTTCTTCCGGATGTGATGGTCATGAAATGATTTAGTCTTTTCCTTGTAGATCCGGGCATTCTCATATGCTTCGTTTCTCAAACACTCGAGCTCTTCTAGCTGTAATTTCCTGGCCACACCCGCCTTGGTTAAATCCATGTTGTACTGCTTTACCGCCCAATAGGCTTTATGCTCAATCTCCACCGGAAGGTGGCATGCCTTCCCATAGACGATCCAGAAGGGACTCATCCCAACGGAGTCTTGTAGACCGTCCTATACGCCCATAGTGCTTCTCTTAGCTGGAGGCTCCAATCCTTCCTTTGTTGACTTACCACTTTCTCCAAGATTCTCTTAATCTCCTGGTTGGACACTTCTGCATGTCCGTTGGTCTGTGGGTGATAAGCAGTTGCAACCTTATGCAATACCCTATAGTGCTTGAGTAGTGCCTCTACTTTCCTGTTACAAAAGTGGGATCCTTAGTCGCTCACGATTGCTCGTGGTGACCCATAACGGCATACAATGTTATTTCTAATAAAAGAAATGACGGTATTGGCGTCATCAAGGTGGGTAGGTATTGCTTCTACCCACTTTGACACGTATTCAACCGCTAACAGAATATATAGATACCCACTTGAGTTAAGAAACAGTCCCATAAAGTCAATTCCCATACATCAAATATCTCACAGAACAACATAGGTTGTTGAGGCATCTCATCCCTTTGGGACGTGTTTCCTGACTTCTGACACTAATGGCAAGACATACAAAACCGGTTAGCATCCTTAAATAAGGTTGGCCACCAGAATCTACAATCCAACACCTTTTTAGCTATCCGCTGTGGGCCAAAGTGGCCACCACATTCGGATGAATGGCAAGCTTCAAGAATGGGTTGGATATCAGATTCTGCAACACATCTTCGAATTACTTGGTCCATTCCCCTCCTCCATAAGTGAGGGTCATCCCAAATGTAGTATTTGGAATCACTCCTTAACTTGTCTCTTTGGTGTTTAGAAAAGTTAGGAGGGAAGATTTTTGCAACCAAGTAGTTCACCATTGGTGCAAACCAAGGAATGCTACCTGACACAGCATGCAACCTATCCAATGGGAACGAGTCATCGATCGGAAATGGGTTAAATTTTAAATTCTCAAGGCGGCTTAAATGATCTACAACTAAGTTTTGAGACCTACTCCGGTCCCTAATCTCAATGTCGAATTCTTGCAAGAGCAAGATCTAACGTATGAGTCTAGGTTTTGATTCATTCTTTGTCAATAAGTACCTCAAAGCTGCATGATCCATGTATAGCACTATCTTGGACCCTAGCAAATAAGATCTGAATTTATTTAAAGCATGAACAATAGCTAGGAGTTCCTTTTCTGTAGTGGTATAGTTGGATTGTGCTGCATCCAATGTTTTAGAAGAGTAAGCAATGACATAAGGGAGCTTACCATCGCAATGTGCAAGCACGGCACCTACAGCATGGTTTGACGCATCGCACATTATCTCAAACGGTAGCGTCTAGTTGGGGCCTCGCACAATCGGTGCTGTGGTAAAAACTCTCCGTAGCTCTTTAAATGCTCTCACACATGCATTATCAAACTCAAAGTCAACATCTTTTTGGAGTAGGCGCGACAATGACAAAGTAATCTTGCTGAAATCTTTAATAAAGCGCCTGTAGAATCCTACATGTCCCAAAAATGAGCGGACCTCCCTCACAGATGAGGGGTGAGGTAAAGTGGTGATAACATCGACCTTGGCCAGGTCTATAGAAATGCCTTCACTAGATACTACATGCCCCAACACTATACCTTGTCTTACCATAAAGTGACATTTTTCAAAATTCAAGACAAGTGACGAACGAGATTTTTGCCAGTAAAGAATATCATAAGAACAGTCGCGTTGTAGATATAGTTTCTAAACCAACAAAAATCCCTTTCGTGCAAACGTTCTGGTTGTCACAAGTAACAAACTCCTTTGAAATTGATAACCGAGTATTCAAACCTCGGGTCGTCTTCTCAAGGAACTGCAGGGAAGTATGTTCTTATTATTAGTTATGAAGATTGTAGAATTGGGGTTTCAAGAAGGAGGAACAAGTAATTTAATGACGAATAAATTAAATGGCAATTAAAAATAGATAAATAACTGTAAAATAAACTTTTAGCAAGGTATGAGAAATTGGAGGTCCTATTATTAACCTTTGTTAACCTTTACTAAGATAAAGGAAGGACAAGGGATTAATTGGTTTGATCTTCGAATCCTATTTATTTCCTAAGAAAAGATTGGGATTATGAAAGTTCAATTAAATTAACAAAGATAACAATTATCAATCACGTTGAGTTTGACAACTCTTGAGTTACTCATTTCTTAACCAAGACCAAAAGGAGAAAAATAAATCTACTTGGAATAAAAATGTCTTCAGAGTAAAAGTGACAATAGCATGAATAAGAGTAATTGATATTTTAACTGAAATACCTCAAATAACATTAATAAAAGAGTAATCTATAACATGAAAGGATTCACAAAGTAGATTCCAAAAGTGAATAAAAGGAATATTGAACCTGATCAAAAGAGATAATCCTGAAACTGAATGAAAAAATCCTAAATCTAAATCCTAATCCTAAAGAGAGAGAGAGAATCTCTCTCTAAACTAAATCTAATTCATAGAAAGTAAAAATTGGCGAGCTCCCTCTGAATGGATGCATTCCCTCACTTCATAACCTCTGGTCTATGCCTTCTGGACTTGGATTTGGGCCAAAAAGGGCTTCATAAATCGCTGGGAGCATTTTCTGCAATTTCTGGTGCGTGGCCTCTGTCACGCGTCCGCGTGGGTCACGCGGTCACGTCATTCGGAGCTTTTCTTGCCACGCGGTCGCGTCAGTCATGCGACCGCGTCATGTGCGTTCTGCTTAAGGCGCGCGGTCGCGTCAGTCATGCGGCCGCGTCGCTACTTCTTCGCGCTTGGCACGCGATCGCGTCGTCCATGCGATCGCGTGGATGCCAGTTTCTTCAAGGACTCCATTTTGTGCTTTCCTTCCATTTTTGTATGTTTCCTTTCCATCCTTTGAATCATTCCTGCCTTAGAAGATCTGAAACTACTCAACACACTGATCACGGCATCGAATGGAATTTAAGGTGATTAAAAGAATTAATTTAAAAGCATAGGACACACGTTTTTCATATACATCACATAATAAGGAAGGAGAAGTAAAACCATGCAATTAATATGAATAAGTTGGTGAAGGATTGAATAAATCTCTCAAATTAGGCACAAAATACATCATAAAATATGGGTTTATCAACCTCCCCACAATTAAATAATAGCATGTCCTCATGCTAAATCCAAGGTAATAAGTAAGGTTAAAGTGATGGGATGTCATGCAATGCAATCTAATCTAAATGCAACTACCTAAATGCATCATGCAATTCTAATTTATTCACTCATATATAAAGCTTACAGGTTGTTAAATTAATTCACATCCTCAAGGAGTCATATATATATAGCCAAGCCTTAGATATTCAATAAGCACTTTTACAATTGAGATGGGAGAAAAAGCATTTTATGAACTTGCAAGACAATTAGATAATTCAAACAGAGATAAATGTTAATGAGCTATTGAACCCTCACTGGATTTGTGTTTACTCTCTAGTCACTTAGTGTTTATTTGGTTAATCACTCTATTCCTCTTTTTATTCTTCCTTT
The DNA here is from genome assembly GCF_000816755.2 of Arachis ipaensis. NCBI lineage: Eukaryota > Viridiplantae > Streptophyta > Magnoliopsida > Fabales > Fabaceae > Arachis > Arachis ipaensis. The sequence continues at coordinate 63,802,857 of NC_029794.2, forward strand.
CTATAACTTTGTTCTTTATCTAACCAATCAACAATTATAGAATACAGTCATACCAAAAATCATGAGGTCTTTAATTAAGGTTGTAATGGGGCCAAGGTAAAGGTAAGGATATATGTATAAGGCTAAGTGAGCTAATAAATGAATGCTTAATTAGACTAAGATCTCACCTAACATACATACTTAGTAAAACAAAATTTTTTTACCTATTTTCCCATTTTTTTTCCCACTTTTGGATGTTACATGCTCATGTTTCAACTTTTATTCTTATTCCATGTGCATTGCTTTTATTTTTACATTTGGGGAATTCTTTTGTATCCCCTTTATTAAATATTGAAAAATAAATTTTTTTTAATGTACATGGTAATTTAATCACTTTGATTTCTCATGAGCATGCTTCCCAAAATTTCTTATTTTGAGTTATTTTTATTATTTTCAATTTTTTCTACCTCTTATTTTTATCATCCATGTTCCCAATAGGTTTCTCACATTTTAAACTATTCATGATTTTCAATCTTAAGCTAACCAAGGATTCAACTTGGGATTTTATTTTGTTTTTCTGCTTAAGGCTAGTAATGTGGCTAATAGAATAAAAAGGGCATTTAAAAGCTCAAGGGGGTTAACAAGGGTGATGTAAAAGGTAGGCTATTTCGGGATAAGTGAGCTAAAATCAAATGATGGCCTCAATCATTCTTTTGGTATGTATCTATATTCTATATTATATATTCTATAATTGGACATATAGATTAAAACAAAGTAAAGAACATCAGAATATAAAAGAAGGGCAGAACACACAGGAATAAAAATTATGGTTTAAATGTAACAATACAATTAAGCTCAAAAACTCACAGGCTATGTGTTCTCTAGCTCAAAAATCATTTATCACTTATGTATGTCATGCAGGTTTAGTTAAAAATTCTCATTATTCTCAATGTAAAACTTATATTGAATGGCTTTAAAGTTCTAGTGCTTCTCCTTGATGAAGTGTTGTTAACTAACATGTAATGCTATATATACAAGGTGTGGGTTGCTTTGATTCTGTTAAAGTCTCTAGTTTACTTCCTTTTTCTTTTCAATTTTAACTAAGCTATCTTATGCTAAAAAGGGTAAACTATACTAATCAATCCACAATTTCTATAACTAATAAGTTAGAATTGTAACTAAGTGGCTAAAATATGGACTAAAAATGCAAAATGCAGAAATAGAGTAAAAATACATAAACAGTAGCAATGTATAAAGACTCAGAAAATAAAAATAAAAATAAAGAGAAAAATACAGAAAAATATCCAAAATAAAAGAAAAAGAGTCTGTAGTGGTTCACCAAAATAATACATCAGAGATGGCGACCTCCCCACACTTAAAATGAAGCATCGTCCCTGATGCTCACTCAAGCAGGGTGTGAAGGGGTGTCATCACTGGAAGGGATGGTAGCTGGTGTCTCTGTGTTGTCTCTGTGGTGGCTTCACCTCGTTTCCTTTTGCCGGAAGTGGCCTTGCCTTTTCCCCTTCTCTGGGAATCTGACATCCTAAAAAACAGAAAACCAGGATATAATAAAAATAGGAAGGGAAATAGGCAAATAATCAAAGAAAACACAAAGTGGCAAAGGAGCAATAGGATAATGAATATGAGTTAGGTAATATGTGCATTTAGGATTGTATAGGAGTGAAAAGTCTGAAAAGAAGAAATTACAATCCAAAATGTAATTGAATGCAAGTTAAAGAGAAAAATTAACATCATGCCTTGGTTATAATGTTAAAAGAAAGTGAAAGAAAAGCAAAAAAAGAAGTTTTGAAAAGGTTAGGTTAGTTAGAGTTAAAATTAGTGGGTTAGTGAAAAATGGGTTAAAGTAAGAGGCATAATGAAAATAGTCCAAGTAACAAGTAATCACAGGTAGAAGCTATAGGTAACTCATATTCAAACAAGTAAAACAGTTTGATGATGATTCAAATACAGATAAAGAAAGCAAAAATAGGAATCAAACATCAAAATTGCGATTTATGAACCAGGAGATCAAAGAAAATAAGAATGCGTGCCTAAACATTCATGAATTGGTTTGGTGAAATTATGGAAAGCACAGGTGAAAATGCCAAAACCAAGACATGAATAGAGATATTTTACAGAAATTTGGGCAGCATTCTGGCTAAAATAGGACTTTCCCGGAAAATAAACAGCAATCAAGCAGTTCATATGAATCCAAATTAAGGCTTGCAATTACATATACGGAATAAAAACATGAAAGTTCAATGTAAAGAGCAGCAAATGCAGGAAAGTACAGCATATGAACATGAACATAGCAACAACAGAATTGCAGATTTGATAAAACAGAAACAAGAAGAGTGCAAATAAACAGACCTAAATCCACTAACCACATCCTAGGCTACCTAACAACCTAAAATCCACTACAACATGCATATCTAACTATCCTAACATGAACATAAACGGAAAAATAAGAATAAACTACGAATGGATAGAAGGGTTGATGGGGTTTCGCGTGACTGGGGGGTTATATTTTTGAATCCACGCGGCCGCGTAGAGCACGCGGTCGCGTGGCTAGAGCGAAAAAGGTGGTTGATGCGATCGCGTGGATGACGCGATCGCGCGGAGGGCGAAAAGAGTAAATGACGCGATCGCATGGGGCAGGCGATCGCGTCGCTAGAATTTGTGCAAAACGCACGAATCCAGCATCGTTTCAGCGCAACTCTCTGTCTCTTTGGAGGTGTTCGTGCAATCCATGCGACGCGGTCGCGTCGCTCACGCAGTCACGTGGGATTGATTGTGTGCAAGTGACTCGATCGCATGGGGCATGCGATCGCGTGGGCCATTCTATGCTAGATGCACAATGGCCGCACGATTCCAGCCCAACCCTCTCGGACGTTGGATCCTTACGCCGATTTCCAGGTCACGCGGCCGCGTGGATGACGCGATCGCATGGGGCATGCGATCGCGTCGCGCACCCTCTTTTTTTTTATATGCAGAATGCGGAATGCAATATGCAGAATGTAGTGCTTAATGTGAATGCTATGCATGATTCCAGGTTCAATAAAATAAAATAAAATTCAAAAACAAACAAAACTAAATAAAATTAAAATTGCAAAAGAAACGATCATACCACGGTGGGTTGTCTCCCACCTAGAACTTTTAGTTAAAGTCCTTAAGTTGGACATTTGAAGAGCTTCCTGTTATGGTGGCTTGTGTTTAAATTCATCCAGAAATCTCCACCAGTGCTTGAATGCCAATAGCCTCCGGGGTCCCAAACTAGGCATGTAAAGCTTCTGAGCAGCTTCAAACAGATTTTCAGGCTCCCGGGGTGACGAATGTCAGAATAGATTCCAGGATCCCAAGCCTTGTTTTTAAATCTGCCTCCGTCTTGATCTCCATGTTTCCATCCGGGCGGTTTAAAAAGTAAATTCTTACCATGGTAACCAAACCTTTTTCGAGATCCATTCGATTGATTTTGATGCCAATCCGTGCACTTCGAGTTGGAGCGTGGAACCTTATTGAACCTTGTGCACCAGCTCTGAGCACGAGCCATTTCCCTCTTACTCTTAAAGCCGCAGAGAGCTCTAAGCTGGCCATCTATTTCAAGTAAACCATATTCAAGTGAATAAGTAAAGTTAAAAGTTAAGGATTGTACCCACTTGAAGCTTGTATTGGGTGGTAATGGCCTTGGGGAAGGTGTTTCTGGTGGTTCTGTAAGTTCTGCTCCCTGGTAATCTTCTGTGAATTCCTTCACTTCTTTGCAAGGGTCTTCAAACGCATCATCACCCTGGTCAAAGTCTTCTATGTCTTCCTCATCACTTGAGTCATAGATTGGAGGTTGAGAGAAATCTACTTCTGCATCATCCTCGTATTCATTTGGGAAAGATTCGTCGATCTCAGAGAACTCACTTGCAGATGCAAGTTCATTACTAAGAGAACTTGACTTGTGACTATCATCATCAAGAGAATTTGCTTCTTGGATTATTCTGTCTGATTCTTCATAAATGAATTGCCATGGGGATTGTGCGCTATCCTCCTTAGCATTAACTATAATGTCCTTGACGGATTTCTCTTCAGTTCTAGATTCCCATAGAGGTTCTGCATCTCCTAGATCTTCAACCAACTCTTCTTCTTGTACAATGACAGCTTCTTCTACTTGTTCTAGTATGAATTCATTCTCTGTCTTGTCCACTGGAGTTTCTAGTATTTCCTTCATGCTACGCTCGTCATTAGATTGTCCACATGGGGCTGTGGTTGGTCCTTGAATGTTCGCGTGTCTAGAAGCTAATTGAATCACTGCTTGCTCCAGTTGTCGAATGATTGTTTGAAGTTTATTTACTGTTGTCTTGAGGCAAACCTCTGATTCTCGGAGTGATGGATTTGGATATGAAACATAGGGAAGTGGTGGTGCTTGGGAGTGATTGGATTGGAACTGGGGTGGAAAAGGATCATAGGGTGGCGAATGGTGAAAAGAAGCTTGTGAGTGTGGTGGTTCGAGGTTATGTTGAGAGGATGGTCTATAGGCACGAGGTGGGCCTTGTTGGTAGTCACAAGGTTGTCCACCATATCTTTCAGCTGGGTATGCATTGTAGAATGGTCATTGTCCATGATATCTTGGAGGGTGTTGTTGCCTAAAGAGTTGATTAGATCCTCTTGGCTCCATCCATCCTTGATTGGTCTGACCTTGATACATATTCCTGCGAGTAATCTGTAACATGAAAGGATTCACAAAGTAGCTTGCAAAAGTGAATAAAAGGAATATTGAACCTGATCAAAAGAGATAATCCTGAAAGTGAATGAAAAAATCCTAAATCTAAATCCTAATCCTAAAGAGAGAGAGATAATCTCTCTCTAAACTAAATCTAATTCATGGAAAGTAAAAATTGGCGAGCTCCCTCTGAATGGATGCATTCCCTCACTTCATAACCTCTGGTCTATGCCTTCTGGACTTGGATTTGGGCCAAAAAGGGCTTCAGAAATCGCTGGGAGCATTTTCTACAATTTCTGGTGCGTGGCCTCTGTCACGCGTCCTCGTGGGTCATGCGGTCGCGTCATTCGGAGCTTTTCTTGCCACGCGATCGCGTCAGTCATGCGACCGCGTCATGTGCGTTCTGCTTAAGGCACGCGGTCGCGTCAGTCATGCGGCCGCGTCACTGCTTCTTCACGCTTGGCACGCGATCGCGTCGTCCATGCGATCGCGTGGACGTCAGTTTCTTCAAGGACTCCGTTTTGTGCTTTCCTTCCATTTTTGTATGTTTCCTTTCCATCCTTTGAATCATTCCTGCCTTAGAAGATCTGAAACTACTCAACACACTGATCACGGCATCGAATGGAATTAAAGGTGATTAAAATAATTAATTTAAAATCATAGGAAACATATTTTTCATATACATCACATAATAAGGAAGGAGAAGTAAAACCATGCAATTAATATGAATAAGTGGGTGAAGGATTGAATAAATCTCTCAAATTAGGCACAAAATACATCATAAAATATGGGTTTATCAACAAGGTTAGTGTCAACGCATCTAGCTAAGACCTTGGCCAAGTTCTCTAAGCAACAATCAAATGAAGTTCCATAAAGACTAAAGTCATACACCGCTGAAAGGTAGCAGGTGCATTACATGGTCCAAATGGCATCCTTTTGTAGCAAAGGTGCCAAAAGGGCAAGTGAATTATGTCTTTTCCTGATCCTCAGGGGAAATGTGAATCTGGAAGTAACCAGTGAATCCATCAAGAAAACAATAATGGGATTTACCCGCCAAACGGTCCAACATCTGATCGATAAAGGGAAAATGGTAGTGGTCCTTCATTGTGGTAGCATTCAATCTTCTATAATCGATGCACACTCGCCACGCGTTTTGTACTCTCTTGGTGACCACTTCACCGTCATCCTTTTTAACCGCAGTGATGCCCAATTTCTTGGGAACAACCTGGACCAGACTCACCCACTCACTGTCAGAAATTGGGTATATGATACCCGCATCAAGTAGCCTAGTGACCTCCTTCTTTACCACATCAAGGATGGTCGGGTTGAGCCTCCTTTGCGGTTGCCTAATCGGCCGAGCTCCCTCTTGGAGAAAGATACGATGCATGCACTTGCGGGGGTCAATCTCCACAATACCTAGGCTCCAACCAATTGCCTTCTTGTACTTTCTTAGAACATCTAGGAGCTTTCCTTCTTCTTCACTAGAAAGCTCACTAGCAATAATGACAGGAAACTCTTGGTTGTCCTCTAAGAAAGCATACTTCAAATGAGATGGAAGAGGCTTCAGTTCACTCTTTGCCTCAAGCTGAGGTTCCTTTTCATCAAGCTCACGGGGTTCATTCTCAACAACTTTCTCTTATTCATCCTCGTGATCATCCATCTCTTCAACAATAGGGTAGCATAACTTGTTGTAGTCTTCTTTTCACACTTCCGCTACTACTTCATCGATTATATCACATCGAAGAATGGAATGCTCTTCGGAAGGATGCTTCATGGCTTCCTCCAAATTGAACTTGATAGTCTTGTCTCCAACCTCAAAGGAATATGTGCCGGTGAAGGCATCTAACTTGAATTTAGAGGTCTTAAGGAAGGGTCTACCAAGTAGAACGGAGAATGAGTGATAAACCCATATTTTATGATATATTATGTGCTCACTTTAAGTGATTTATTTAATCCTTCACCCACTTATTCATGTAAATTGCATGGTTTTACTTTCCCTTCCTTATTATGTGATGTATGTGAAAAACATGTTTCCAATGCTTTAAAAATAATTATTCAATTACTTGTTATTACCATTCAATGTCGTGATTTGTGTGTTAAGTAGTTTCAGATCTCCTAAGGCAGGAATGACTCAGAGGATGGAAAGGAAACATACAAAAATGGAAGGAAAGCACAAATTGGAGTTTTTGAAGAAACTGGCAGCGACACGAACGCTTGGACGACGCGGCCGCATGCCCAGCGCGAAAAGGCAGCAACCCGAACACGTGACTGACGCGGACGCGTGCCTTGAGCAGAACGCACATGACGCACACGCGTGACCGAAGCAAACGCGTGACAAGGAAAACTCCCAGATGACGCGACCGCATGACCCACGCGGACGCGTGACAGACGCCACGTGCAGAAACTGCAGAAAATGCTACCAGCAATTTCTGAAGCCCTTTATGGCCCAGATCCAAGTCCAGAAAACACAGATTAGAGGTTATAAAGTGGGGGAATGCATCCATTCAAAGAGGTCTCCAATTATTCACTTTTCATAATTTAGATGTAATTTTTAGAGAGAGAGGTTCTCTCCTCTCTCTTAGGTTTTAGGATTAAGATTTCTTATTATTTCAATCTAGTATTTAATGCTCTCATTTACTTTATATTTCTCTTTTACTTTCAGATACTTTAATGCTCTCATTTAATTACTTATGTTGCCAAATTGGCTTATGAACCATTCATGTTAGGATTTTCTTTATTTAATATAAATTGAGGTATTTCAAATTATCGATTCTTATTTACCTTTTTATATCCTTGGCTTTAATTGATTAACTGAAAATTCTTGAGTCATTAAACTTATTGTGATTGATTGTTATGTTCGCTAATTGAATTGAATTCGACTAACTCTAGTCTTTCCTTAGGAGTTGGCTAGGACTTGGGAATCTAACTAATTAGTTCACTTGATTTTTCCCTTGCTTTCGTAAAGGTTAACTAAGTGGGATTAACTTCAATTCTCATAGGAGTAACTCGGATAGGACTTCCGAATTTTCATACCTTGCCAAGAGTTTATTTTATAGTTATTTATTTTACTTGTCATTTAAATTACTTGTTCCTTACCTTCGAAACCCTCAATTTACAAAACTCATAACCAATAATAAGAATATACCTCCCCGCAGTTCCTTGAGAAGACGACCCGAGGTTTGAATACTTCGGTTATCAATTTTTAAGGGGTTTGTTACTTGTGACAACCAAAACGTTTGTAAGAAAGGACTTTTGTTGGTTTAGAAGCTATACCTGCAACGAGGATTTATCTTCGAATTTCTAGACCACGCAAAAGTTCTCTCTTCAATGAGCTTCTATTTTCTGTTGGAGGCATTTCAAGGATGTAAAAGTCAACCGGAAAGACCAAGTCCTTGATTGCCACAAGTACATCTTCTACTATTCCCATCACAGTGATCACACTTTTATCGGATAAGGCAAACTTCACCGCCGACTTCTTTAATAGAGCTAAATTCAACCGCACAAAGATAGAAAGCAGCATGATGCTTATTGATAAACCCAATATTTAGGGTTTATCTTGTGTTGAATTTAGAGGGTTTTGTCAACCTTTCTCCCATTTATCCAATGAAATAGCATGGTTTTGTAAATTCTCCTTTAATTGTGCTTAAGAGTGAAAACATGCTTTTTAGGTCCTTAATTGTTTAATCTTAATTTACCTTTGATTCCATTAGATGCCTTGATATGTTTGCTAAGTGATTTCAAATTTAGGAGGCAAAGATTGGATCAAGGGAATGAATGAAAAGCATGTAAAAATGGAGAACTCATGAAGAAATGAAGGAATCGCAAAAGCTGTCAAGCCGACCTATTTGCACTTAATCAATCATAACTTGAGCTACAGAGGTCCAAATGACGTGGTTCCAGTTGCGTTGGAAAGCTAACATCTGGGACATCGAAATAATATAATATTTTCCATAGTTGCATCGTGTATAGGGGCGTGCACGAACACAAAACGCGTACGCGCCGATGGTGCCACATAATTTACTTAATGCAACTTGTGGCCAGCAAATTCTAAAGCCTTGTGGGCCCAATCCAACTCATTTTTTATGTTATTTAAGCCAAGTATTGAAGGGGAATTAACATACTTTCACACATTAGTTTAGTTTAGATTAGTTTTGGAGGGAAAGTTAGTTTTAGAGAGAGAAGCTCTCACTTCTCTCTAGAAATAGGATTATGTTTTGGAGGGAAAGTTAGTTTATTTTCCTTGCCATTTACTTTTCATACCTCTTATCTCAAAAACCCCAAACACAATTCATAGCCAATAACAAGAACATTTGTTTGTAATTCCTAGGGAGAACGACCCGAGGTTTGAATACTTCTGTTTATAATTTTAGGGGTTTGTTACTTGTGACAACCAAATTTTTGTATGAAAGGATTATTGTTTGGTTTAGAAACTGTACTTGCAACGAGAATTCATTTGTGAAATTCTAAACCATACAAAAGTCTAATCATCAAAATGGCGCTGTTACCGGGGAATTGCAATGGTGTTGTGTTATTGGTTTTTGTATATATGTGAATAGTGTGAATATGTTTGCTTTTGTTAGTTTTTGCTAGTTTTAGGATTTCATTTTCTTGCTTCTTATTTGATTTTGCTTTCATTTTCTCTTGCTATCATGAATTCCCACTTGGACTATGAGTTTGGTTCTAATTGTGTTGTAGGAAATGTGAACTTCAATGATGACACTCATTATGGATGGAACCAACAAAGATGGGAGGAGCCTCAAGGAATTGATCACTCCTATTGGCAACAACCTCCGGATACTTATAGGTATAATCACCATCCTAATACATGTCAATTCAATGGATATGGTGAATATTCTTGTGACAATCAACCACCACCATATGCCTATAACTCTTATCCGCAACATGAACCTCAACCATTTTCACAAGCCTCTCATCACCAAACACCTTCCTATGATCCATATCTATCACATGACCAATCACCCATACCATATTCTTATGACCATTATGAGCAAGAACCTTTAGAACCACCACAACCTTATCAAGAGTACTACCAAGAACCACCTCAATACACACCATCTCCATACCCTTATCAAGAAGAACCACCTTCCTACTATGAACCCTCTTTCCAAAATAATGAACCCTCCTATCCACCCCAAGTCCCAATAGATGATTCTCTCACCTTGCTACTTCAAGGACAAGCGGATATGCAAAGGAACACCCTAGAGTTTGTGACTAACTTGACCAAGGTAGTGCATACTTTAGCCTACCAATGCTTGAAGACTCAACGTGCTTCCGTGGCCACATATGAAAAAGCAAAAGAAGAGCAAAGTATGAAGGAGAAATTGGAAAACCAGGTGGAGAAAACCTGCTTAATACCCTTGCTAACTTAAGCATCGGAGTCCCTTGCAGGTACCCACACCCTCCGGTGGTGAAGGATCGGTAGTGCAGCAAAGTTCAACAAGTCAGACACGATAGCTCCGGCCTCCACTCACAGCCGGATACATCATCTCCGATCATCACAGAAGATCTCGTCCGAGATCGACTTACAGTTTCGGGTAACCCTCGGAACATTGGCACCGTTACCGGGGAACCTGGAAGTCATCCCATTACCATGGCGGATGACCATGACAACGACCACGATTTAGATCTAGAGGACAGAACGCCGCACAAAAACGCGGACACTACACCAAAGGATACCCCCGTATCTAACGGGAACAAAGACTCACCAAATCCGGGAGCGATAGAGGCGCTTCAAGATCATTTAAAGCAACTTGAAAAAGAAGCCCAACATCAGCGAGAAGCTGGGAAAGATCTACAAAGGGAAAAAAGGCGACGCCAAGAATTAGAAGATAAACTTCTAAAACTCGAAGCCGATCTCAAAGCCAAAGCTACTCGATCCACCCCTGAGGACAACTCTCGCAAGGATCAAGATCCATTCACTAGGGAGATCATGAAAACCAAAATCCCTAAGGACTTCAAACTTCCGGATATGACTTTGTACGATGGCACTACAGATCCCGGCCATCATCTCAGCAATTTCAGAAGTAGAATGTATCTCACCGATGCCTCAGATGCAATTCGCTGCAAAGCCTTTCCAACTACTTTAACAAAGATAGCAATTAGATGGTTCGATAAACTACCTCCTAGGTCCATCTCAAGCTTCAACGACTTAGCCAAGAAGATTCTGGCCAGATTCTCCATCCAAAAAGATAAGGCTAAACACGCCCCAAGTTTATTAGGAATTAATCAAGGAGATCGGGAAAGTCTTCGCAGTTACATGGAAAGATTTGACAAAACATGCCTAGACATACAAAGCCTGCCAACAGAGGCTGCCATTATGGGCCTCATCTATGGCTTGCGAGAGGGACCTTTTAGTCAATCTATATCGAAAAAACACCCCACATCTCTGAACGAAGTGCAAGAGCGAGTGGAGAAGTAAATTAACATGAAAGAAGATTGACATGGAGAAAACTCAAAAATCCGGATCCACCTATCCCTCCCGAGATACGGATAAAGAGTCCAAAAAGAAGAAAGATTGACATGGAGAAAACTCAAAAAATACCACAATTACACCCCTCTTCGGGTGTCCCTTGTGGATGTCTACAGAGAAGTTTGCCACATTGAAAAAATACCCCCAGCTCGACAACTCAGAGGCAAAAAAGGAGGAGGTAATCGGACCGAATATTGTGAACACCATCGAATCCGCGAGCATTCCACCAACGAATGTTTTGACTTAAAAGATGTCATATAAAAATTAGTAAGAGAAGGGAAATTAGATCGGTACCTGGCTACCCGGGACGATGAACAAAGAAAAAGAAGAAGAGATGAAGATGTCGGACGAATCGAGCGATCACCTCGTACACCAGAAAGACACGTCCACATGATACACGGCGGATTTGCGGGAGGAAGAATCTCAAAGTCATCTCGCAAAAGATATCTCAAAGCAGTATATCATATTGAGGGGAAAGAGGAACCACTCGACATCCCCGCGATTACTTTCACTAAAGAAGACCCGTCTGGTATCATGTTAGGACACGATGATACCATGGTCATCACTATTATACTGGCAAACCCAAATCTCCATCGCACACTGATAGACCAAGGGAGTTCCGCCGACATCTTGTTCAAAACTGCCTTCGACAAGCTCAGCCTGCAAGAAAAAGAACTTAGAGCATATCCAAATAGTTTGTTCAGCCTGGGAGACACCCCAGTTCAACCACTCGGATACATCTCACTGCACACAACCTTCAGAAAAGGAAACCAATCCAGAACACTCAAGAGAGACTACATCGTGGTCGACATGAGTTCAGCCTACAATGCCTTAATAGGTCGGACAACATTGAATCAACTCGGCGCAATAGTCTCAACTCCACATCTATGCATGAAATTCCCAACTGTAGAAGGGATAGCTACAATAAAAGTAGATCAGAAGATGGCGCGTCGCTGTTACAACGAAAGTCTAAACTTCAGAGGCAGAGGAGAAGAAGTCCACACAATCGAACTGGGGGGAGTTCAGAGGCGAGAAGAACTTTGCCCACAACCCAAAGGCGAAGTAGAGAAAGTCCAGATCGGAGACATTCCGGATAAAATGACTAATATTGGTATGATTCTAAGAGGAGACATAAAAGAATTACTCGTACAGTTTTTACGAGATAACATCGACCTCTTTGCATGGAAAGCTGCAGATATACCAGGCATAGACCCCAAATTAATGTGCCACAAGTTGGAGGTCTACCCAGGGTCTCGGCCAGTACAACAGCGACGAAGAAAGCTCGGACCAGAACGATCCCAAGCTGTGGAAGAGCAGGTACAAGCTCTATTGGAGGCAGGATTCATAAGAGAAGTCAAGTACCCACTATGGCTAGCTAATGTCGTCTTGGTGAAAAAAATCGAACGGGAAGTGGCGAATGTGCACCGACTACACTGATCTCAACAAAGCCTGCCCAAAAGATCCTTATCCATTCCCAAGTATCGACGCTCTGGTAGATGCCTCCTCCGGATATAAATACCTCTCGTTTATGGACGCATATTCGGGATACAACCAAATCCCAATGTATCCACCCGACCAAGAAAAAACTTCATTCTTAACCCCAAAAGCAAACTATTGCTACATCGTCATGCCTTTTGGTCTTAAAAATGTGGGAGCTACTTATCAGAGATTAATGAATAAAATCTTTACCGATCACATCCGAAAAATCATGGAAGTCTATGTGGACGACATGTTGATAAAGACACAAAGTGAGGAGACGCTATTATCCGACCTGACCCAAGTATTCGACACTATAAGAAGGCATGGCATGCGACTCAATCTTGCAAAATGCACCTTCGCAGTAGAAGTTGGTAAATTCTTGGGTTTTATGCTCACACAAAGAGGAATAAAGGCTAATCCGGATAAATACCGGGCTATACTCGACATGAAGAGCCCGACTTGTGTCAAAGAGGTACAACAACTCAACGGGAGGTTGGCAGCCTTGTCCAGATTTCTAGCTGGATCGGCAATAAGATCTCTCCCCTTCTACGCTACTCTAAGGAAGGGAAAAAAGTTCGAATGGACAAAAGAGTACGAGCAAGCCTTCCAAGATTTCAAAAGATTCCTGGGACAACCACCCATTCTAACTCGGCCACGGGAAGGAGAACCACTCACATTGTACCTCGCAGTAGGAAGTCGGGCAGTAGCTTCAGCACTAGTTCGAGAAGACGACAGTGGGCAACAACCCGTATACTTCATCAGCAAAGCATTACAAGGGTCTGAGCTAAACTACCAAAAAATAGAAAAGTTTGCATATGCCCTTATACTGATATCTCGACGACTTCATCAATATTTCCAAGCCCACACCATCAGAGTTCGGACTAACCAGCCCATAAAAGAGATTTTGCAGAAAACAGACCTAGCAGGCATAATTTTGCAATGGACAGTCGAGTTGTCCGAATTTGATCTTCAATTCGAAGTTCGGACAGTCATCAAGTCACAATACCTGGCCGACTTCATCACAGAATTTACGGACACCCCGGAACCCCCCACAGAATGGAGTCTCTATGTGGACGGTTCCTCAAATAAAATCGGAAGCGGCGCAGGTGTGATAATTGAAAGCGACCAAGGAACCCAAATCGAACTCTCCCTCAAATTTGGGTTCCCTGCCTCAAACAACCAAGCAAAATATGAGGTACTACTAGCTGGTTTAAAGCTGGCTAGAGAGGTTGGAGCTCAAAAGCTTATCATCTTCAGTGATTCGCAAGTCATCACTTCACAAATAGTAGGAAGCTACCAAACCAGAGATCTCACCATGAAAAAATATTTGGACGAAACTAGAGAACAGCTCGGACAACTAGGAGAATATGAAGTCCGTCACATTCCCCGAGAACAGAATGCTCGAGTTGACGCACTCTCAAAACTAGCCAGCACCAAACCAGGGGGCAACAACAGAAGCCACATCCAAGAAATGCTGCATGCTCCATCAATCTCGGAAGAAGAAAAAATCCTATCCATAACAAGTCAGGATCAAGGATGGATGACCCCCATAATTAACTATCTCAAAACAGAAACACTCCCCACAGATGAAAAGGAGGCAAAGAGGTTAAAACGGGAGGCACAACACTACACTATCATAAATAATACCCTACAAGAGAGGGATTTCAATACCATTGTTAAAATGTGTGCTGACTTCCAATACAAGGGAAGTTCTAGAAGAAATACGCAGTGGCATTTGTGGCAACCATCTCGGAGCACAAGCACTTACCAAAAAAGTACTCCGGGCAGGATTTTATTGGCCAACTCTACAAAAGGAGGCCACAGAGTTCGTAAAGACATGTCCACCATGTCAAAAACATGCCAACTTTCACATCGCCCTGCCAGAGAAAATCATCAGCGTAACCTCACCTTGGCCATTTGCAAAATGGGGACTCGACCTTCTCGAACCCTTCCTGCAGGGATCGGGACAAGTTAAATTCCTCATAGTAGGGGTAGACTATTTCACAAAGTGGATCGAGGCAGAACCCCTAGCCAACGCCACTGCTCAAAGAAGTCGAAAATTCCTATATAGGAACATTGTCACAAGGTTCGGGGTTCCATACTCCATCACCACAAACAATGGCACCCAATTCACAGATGCAGTGTAACGGCCTAGCTTTTAGCCTCGAAGAAACAGCGGTTTTTCGGGATCAAAAGGAAATTTTATGGAATTTTTAGGAATTTTAGTGCATATAAGCACCTCTGTTGCACAGGTGCTGTGTCATCAAGCTACTGAGTCAGCAGCTTGACTGCACCAGACACCTCTCCTAATCTAAGCAGGCAGGTCGCAAAAAGTTGCGTTTTTGAGCCACTTCGAGTCCGAATTTCAAAATTCTGATTTCCGTGGTTAGCCTCTATGTGACGAGCTGGTCTCGAATTTCGAGAAAAAAATTATATTAATATAATATTCATATATTATTATTTTATTTGGAATATTATATTATTATTTCCTTTGCTGTCGTTAATGTTGATCTATGTTTAGTAATATAATAACTGAGCTAGAAATCTACCGGTAATGGATAATACCGGCATTCTTAGATGAACTTAGCAATGCTAATGCTTCATCATATATCTTTTATTCTCATGATTATCATGTTACAAATATCATTTATACTAGTAATGCTCATGCTTATCCTTTAGTAGTGTAATCTGATGTATCTAGTTTTAGTAATTATCTCCAGAATGATATTTTATTATTAAACTCTGATGAGTCAGCACCCAGTGACACGTGGCTCTCCCAGAGTTAGCCACCACATGTTTCCTTTCTTTCTCTCCAAGCAAAGCTTTCTTAAGGAAAAAGTAAGAAACACTTATATTCTAATACATCTAGCTTTAGTAATTATCCTTTCTTGAGATATTTTTTACACCAAACTTTAGGATAATGCTTATCCTAACCCCACAAATCCCTAGGCTCATCATTACCATCAACTTTTCTTCCAAACAAGCTAGAATTTTCGAAATTCTTGAGAGAGAAATGGAAGAACTTCCATGAAAACTTCCATGAAAGCTTCAAGCTTCTTTCTTCGTTCTTTCTCAAATTAAAACCCCTATAAAAAATCTAATCCAACAAAAATGTTCATCTCCTCCTCCTCTTTATTTCTATGACAATTTTTAAGGAGTAAATCAAGGTATGATGGCTGCTCCTCCTCCTTGAAGTTTCAGCCATGGTGGAAACTCAAGCTAATGGTGTTTTCTTCATGTTTTCTCTTCGGATCTCTTGTTCAACCACCATAGGCTCTAAGTAAACGTGATTTCTAGTTGCTTTAAGGTGAGAATAACCTTATTTTCATCATCATGAAGCTTCAGTCTTCATGGTTCATATGGTTCTAAAGTTGTTTTTGATGTTAAAATAGGCGTAAAAGTACTTTTGGAAGCTTGTTTTTGGCTCAACTTTTGGCAGCAGCAAAGAAGATAAGGTTTGGTAAATTAATCAACGATTGGCTGCGTTCTTGAAGTGTTAAATCAGATCTTGTTGCTTGAGGCTTGATTTTGAGTGTTTGTGTGATTGTTTGATCATGAGATCTTGTTGTTTAATGCCTGAAAATCATGTTTTTGATGGTTTTGAAGTTGTTGTTGTTGCTGCTAGAAAACGTGGCTTTCCAGCCATGAAATTCATGATATTTGATGTGTTTTTGATGTGTATTTGATGGCTGAAACATTGCACTTTGGTTTGGTCAAAATCAGGTAAAAATCGGTTACCGAAAAGTTTGAAAAACTGGTTGAAAATCAAGCTGAAATTTGATGAACTTTTAGAAAAATGTTTTTGGCTTTTGGAAGGATGTGAAAATGTTTATTTGATGATTTTGAGGTCAAAATGCAATTATCAAAATGTTTGGGGTTGAAAGTTAATTAAAGAAAAGTTAAGGGACCAAAGTGCAAATATTAAAAGTTAAGGGGTCAAAATGTAATTTCCAAAAAGTTCAGGGGTCAAAATGTAATTTTTGAAAGTTGAATAAAATATTATTATTTTAATATTAAAATATTAAAATATTATTTTATTGTTAATATTATTTTATTAATAATAGATAAAGATAAAGAGTTAAGTCTTATGGCATGATATTCTATTGTATGTTCATCTGCTGCTTTTTTATTGGCCCTAGAGGTCCTGTAGGCCGAAGTTCACCTAAAGAGCATTGTTATTCCTGTAGGCCGAAGTTCACCTACAGTGAATATCAATTGTGTATCTCAGGGTGTTGCTCCTATAGGCCGAAGTTCACCTACAGAGAGTTTTGATACCTGTAAGCCGAAGTTCATTTACAGGGACGCCATTTCTGTAAGTCGAAGTTCACTTACAGAGGTTCCATTTCTATAGGCCGAAGTTCACCTATAGAAAGTTGTTGTGTTGCGATTGAACTATTCCTGTAAGCCGAAGTTCACTTACAGGAGTGCTATTTTCTTGTATTCTTTGTTGTGTTCTGCTTTCTGATTTTTTAATTTCTTTATTTATCTGTATCTCCTGTTTACTGCTTCTCTGTATTCTACTATTTGTCTGCTAAACAACATAGAATTAATGAACTTAACTAATAACCCCGGCCTTACTAAGAACTCCCCAGTTCTTACCCCTTCTCTCTCCCTTCTCCCTTCAGATGGAAACCTGAGTACCCTTCTGTAGTTCGCTAATGACGTTCCACCTGACTTGAGTTTTGAAGACCTAGAATGTACTTTCTCTCACATTAGTAGTTTAGAGGGACTAGGTGAGTGAAGAGTCTAGGCTAGCTTGGGCGCCAGTTTATGGACTCCTTGAACAGGTCAGGGCCTATAAGGTTATTATCTAGCTATATCTAGGGGTGTTCTAACTAAAGATCTATGATCTAATAAAGGCTGGATGACTGAATGATGTTAGTTGTTTGAGAGGTATGAATTTATATAAATATGTGTTTACTTTTGGCTGCTTATCTTGTTGCTACTTATGATATCATCTATGTATGTTCATGCCTGACAACTTAAATGGTTTGAAAAAAAATTTACCCCGCAAAATAACAACACTTCAACAATGAGTCAGGCTCATATGATAAATAATAGATAATAATTAGGAAGACAAATTAGTAGCACTCAGTTTCCGGTATGATCTAGACATTCTGAAAATTGGGTCGTTACATGCAGGCTTCAGAAAGTTAGTGGCCAACTTGAACATAAAACACCAGTTCACTTCCGTAGAACATTCCCAAGCTAATGGACAAGCCGAAGCTGCCAACAAGGTCATATTGGCCAGACTAAAACGAAGATTACAGGACGCAAAGGGAGCCTGGGCTGAAGAGCTCCCACAAGTTCTATGGGCATATCGAACAACGCCGCATTCCACCACAAAGGAATCACCCTTCCGATTAGCATACGGAATGGAGGCAATGATCCCAGTAGATATCGAAGAAGGATCGCCTAGAGTGATCTATTATAATGAAGAAGCCAACTTCTAACTTCAAAGGGAAGAACTCGACCTACTTCTGGAAGTCCAAGAAAAAGCTCAAATCAGGGAAGAAACACTAAAGCGTCGAATGGCTTCGAGATATAATCAAAAGGTAGTACCACGAGGTTTCACTGAGAATGATCTCACCCTAATCCGAAATGATATCAGAACAACTCGACCTGGAGAAGGAAAGCTGGCAGCAAATTGGAAAGGACCCTACCGAGTCGTAGAAGTACTTGGGAAGGGCTACTACAGACTATCCGAACTCGATGGACGAGAGCTTCCTAGATCGTGGCACGCCTGCAACCTAAGAAGGTACTATAGTTAGGGATGATAAAGGATCTTGGCATAAGGTACACTCTTTTTCCTGAAAAGGATTTTTTAATGAGGCATCAAGCCAAGACCTACAAATTATCCGACTTAAAGTGATAAAAAACTCCTGCATGTAGATATTTTCATTTTCTTTTGAATAAAATATGTTTAGATATTCTACAAATTCTCAAGACGCATTAATCTGAAAGATTCATCGTCCGATTATAAGGCAATAGATCGGCAGAAAGGGAAAAAAAATTAACTACACGATCACGATAAAGACCAACAGAGATGAAAACCAAATTCATCAAAAGGTCGACCAAGAGAGGATTGAACCCAATTTCTACAAATCGGCAAAGACGAAAATAGAATAATACAAGAAGTTATCGAAAGTGATCCAGAGAAAGGACCTGACAAGGTCTTAATAAAATGGATTGCTAAATAATAACTTAAAGACTGGACGATGTCAAGAAGTCGGACCAGTCGCAGTAACCAAAGTTATCAGTAAGTCCTTGGAAAGAGGTCTGGCCAACCCTATAAAAGAGGATTGCTATAACTTAGAAGAGATCGACATGACGAAGTCGGTCTCCTACAAAACATAAAAGTTATAAAAGTAATCCATGAAAGAGACCTGAACAAGGTCCAAGAAAGAGGATTACAAAAATAACTTAGAAGAGATCGACATGACGAAGTCGGTCTCCTACAAAACATAAAAGTTATAAAAGTAATCCATGAAAGAGACCTGAACAAGGTCCAAGAAAGAGGATTACAAAAATAACTTAGAAGGGCCCAACATGATGAAGTCGGCCCAAAACATAAAAGTTATAGAAGTAATCCCTGAAAGAGACCTGAACAAGGTGCAAGAAAGAGGATTACAAAAATAGCTTAGAAGGGCCCGACATGACGAAGTCGACCAAAAACATAAAAGTTATAGAAGTAATCCCTGAAAGAGACCTGAACAAGGTCCAAGAAAGAGGATTACAAAAATAACTTAGAAGGGCCCGACATGACGAAGTCGGCCCAAAATATAAAAGTTATAGAAGTAATCCCTGAAAGAGACCTGAGCAGGGTCCAAGAAAGTGGATTACAAAAATAACTTAGAAGGGCCCGACATGACGAAGTCGGCCCAAAACATAAAAGTTATAGAAGTAATCCCTAAAAGAGACCTGAACAAGGTCCAAGAAAGAGGATTACAAAATAACTTAGAAAGATCCGACATGAAGAAGTCGGCCTCCATAAAATGCTAAAGTTATAAAAAGTAATACCTGGTAGAGACCTCATAAAAGGCCCAAACAAAACAGGATTACTAGAAATAACTTTAGAAGCCTCAAAGCAATCAAAACCACAAGCAGGAAATACAAGAGCAATCCAAAGAGGTTGAGCAACAAGGCTCCAGCACTACCAAAAACTTAAGATGGGTACCAAGGTAGATAAAGACCGACATGATATTAAAGACATGAAGTTATAATAAGAACAAGCTCAAAGAGGCTACCTAAGTTAGCCCCAAGAACTTGGAAGCTACTTTTTGTTTTTCAAAAGAAAAAAAGTTGCTAAACAAGCAACTAAAAGAGTGTCAACAGTCATTAAAATACCATTTACAAAAATAAAAAGTTCAAAAGCCCGCAGACAGGGCCATACGCAGATATACCAAAAATAACTAAAGAGGATCCAGAGGTTTCCCAGAAGCTACATCAACATGGGGCGAAGGACGACGAGTTTGGAGGGGCACAGCATCCACTGTCCCATCCTCCCAGTTCAAGATTTGACAGTCAAGTTCTGACTCAATTCCGGCTGAAGGAGCTGAAGAAGTCGGCACGACAGAAGCCTTGGCAGCAGGCGCAGGAGGAGGTTCAACATCATCATCATCAGGGTCGTCAGGGACAATCTTACCGTCCCTCACAACATTGTCAAGACTAAAGAGAGTAAGGTCGTGCTCGGGTGCCAGAACCCGAACCTGCTCCCTTAAGTTCTCATAAGCAGTTGTCACGCTGCCCACAAGGTGACCCTGAAGCTCGGTATAATCATCCCGGGCAGTCTCCAAATCACCCCTGAGACGCACCACTTCTCTATAGGCTGAAACATAACTATATTTGTGCCTCAACGCTGTGTCTTCAGCCAACTTCACAGAAGCCGCCAAGGCCACAGAACTAGCCTTTTCACCCTCTAATTCTTTCTCCACCTTTGCTAACTTTACCTCTAGCTCCTCCTTCAAACCCCTTATTCTATCAAACTCCGACTTAGCCTCCATCATGAAAGATTTTGTAGCATGAACCGGCATACCCTAAGCTGTTCAAAAAAGAGCCGCACCCATATGAGCCATCTTCACACTACTTCTAGCTATGAACTCTAGGTGATGAAGAATGGACACATCATCCATTGAAAGATCTCCATAAGGGGCAATCTGCTGGTCGAAAAATTTGAAAGCATCAAAATCAGGGGCATCAAGGTTAAAGGGCTCAGATGTTTTTTGCTTTTACGGAGGAGGAGCGCCAGAAGCAGCAGCTGAAGTTTGTGGAGGGTCAGCCAGACGAACCCGGGGAGTAGGGATCACCCTCTTCGGCCCAGGCGAACTCGGCACGGGTGGCTTCACCTGAACCTGAGAAGATCCCTCTCCTACCACCTTGGCCGACATGTTTTTAGCAGCAGCAGCCTTCGTTGCCTTCTTGAAGGCCTTCATGGAGTCATTATTTTTAGACATCTCTGAAAAACAGAATCAACCACAGTAATGGGTTACAATCACAAAAAGAGGAAGCAAAGCTAAAAACAAGGATAAAAACAAGTCACACAGTACCCAATGCATTTCCAACTAGGGACGGGTCCCCCAGAGACCTTTTGGTATCAAGATGGGGAGGTTCCCCCCATATATCTTCAAGAACAATTACAAAAGCCCGCTCAACCTCGTGAAGCATCTCCCAAGTATAACGAGATACTGTCACATTCTTTTGCCATTCTAGAGGAAAAGCAGGCTCATCATTCTCATCAAGAAAAAAGGGGCGGGCCCCTTCAACAGCTCAAACTTTAAAGAAGTAGTTCTTAAAGTCCTTAAAAGACTCATCGTACATAGCAAAAACTTGATGTCCCTGGGCAGATCTAAAAGAAACCCAAGAAGCATTCTTTTTGGAAGAAGCCCTGGGCTTGGCCGAAACAAAAAGATAGAGGAAAAAAGTCTGAGAAGGTGTGACACCTAACTCTTGACAAAGCAGCTGAAAGATCTTGACAAAACCCCAGGAATTCGGATGAAGCTGGGACGGGGCAATGTTACACGACCACAACAAGTCGGTCTCAAAAGCAGTAAAGGGAAAGGTAATGTTTAACTGGCTGAAGAAATATTCATAGGCATAGAAGAAGGGACGCTCCCCCTCGACCGAGGTTAGAAAACAAACCCTCTCATCAGAGTCAGGCGCTACAAGCTCATAATCCCTCTCCTAGGCACCACTACCACAAACCCTATGATGTTTTCTCAGCTCTACACAGAACTCAGCATCCACCACAGAACACACATTAAGACAAGGGAGTCCAGTCAATCGGACATCCCCTCAGAAACTTTAGAAGACATCTTTACAATATTTTGGCGAGAAGACATGGCCAACTAGTCCTACAACCAAAGAAAAGACGAATTAATAAAATTACTCAAGAACAGACAAATAACTCGGACGGCAAAAATAAAACAGCAGATTTTAGACTCAGCAGTAAAAAGGAAAGCCCCAGGACACAACTCAAAGGACCAGGGGCATCCTTTGGAGGCAATAACAGAATGAAGACCCACACCATCTCCCAACAAAAGAAAGCAACCCTTTTTCTTTTGGCATTGAAGTTTTTTAATAAAGTCATCAAAGGAAAATAGCAGCTCAAACAAACGACAAAAAACAGATATCAAAGATGCAACCTTTTTCCTGAAGAATTAAAAGCCGAAGCCATTATCCCAAAAAAGCAACAGCAAGTACAGTAAAACGGGTAAAACCCTAGGAAAACCCTAATCATCAGGAGGAATACTAGAAACATGCATCATAGCAACCAAACGTAACAAACGTGAAAAGGAGCAAACTTTCCAGCACGCATTCAAACAAAATCAAAGCTTTACCAAAGGATCAAAAGAAAAGCGACGAAAAAAGTCGAGAAGCAGAAGGAAGAACCAACCTGGAGAAAGGAGAAAAGCTCTGAAGAAAAAGCTGAAAGGCGCAGTGAAGTGATGAAAATCGTCCCTCGAAGCAGAGCACCAACAAAATACCAAGACAAAGCGTCACAGAGAAAAAACGAAAATGCAGGACAAAAGCAGAGAAAAGAGGGGAAGTTACAGAAAAGAGAAAACCGTCTCTTGGATACGAAATTCAAAATAAAAGAACCAAGAGAAATGGGACATTAAAAGCCAATCAATGAGAGCATTAAACCCTCACATGTTTCCAAAGCTAGAGCGCTAAAGTAAGAGCGCGCGCCTTTAAAAAACAAAACGATTCGCATTCAAAAGAAAGAAGAACACCCTACAAAGAAGAAATCAACAAAATGCTCAAGGTTCGGCTTCATCAGGAAGGATAGAAGTCGTCAGAATTAAGACTCGACCTCAAGGAGAAGACCGAGCTCGAGCAGGGGCACTGTTCATACCCAGGGTCGAGTTGTCCGACCCGGGATAGTCTACAGACAAAGCGACCGACCTCTTCAGGTCAAGACAACCTGAACTCTTCTCAAAGGCAGCCTAAGCCTACAGAGAGAAGGGCGGTTCCCTTGAAGATAAGCTGACCTCACAAAAAGATAAAGATAAGATAAGATAACTAACTTATCTTATCTAAAAAGGTCACTCCACACCATTATAAATACACTGGAGCACCCAGGTATAACTCATACTCTGATTCTACTAAAAACCTGCTTAATACCCTTGCTAACTTAAGCATCGGAGTCCCTTGCAGGTACCCCCCACCCTCTGGTGGTTAAGGATCGGCAGTGTAGCCAAGTTCAACAAGTCGGACACGACAGCTCCGGCGTCCACTCACAGCCGGATACATCATCTCTGATCATCACAGAAGATCTCGTCCAAGATCGACCTACAGTTTCAGGTAACCCTCGGAACAGGTGTCAAAACAAAGTGTGGGATCCCGGATCGCACAAGGAAAATCAAATTTGGGAGCTCATAGCTTGTGCGGAACTCCATCAAGGCTTGAAGCTATTAACTTTGAAGAATGGAGCTTATTGGAGATTCAAGCATTGGTGGATGTTCAAAGATAGCTTCAAGCACGAGCCTCCTTGATAAGAAGCTCCCCATAAGTCCAACTTAAGGACAATAAATAAAAGTGCTAGGTGGGAGACACCCCACCATGGTAAACTCTTTCCATTCTCTTGTATATATACTTAATAAGTGATTTGAGTTGCCATCATAGGTAGTTTTCGTCTTTAATATACTCTTATACATTTTGTTTTGATTGATAGGTTGTTATAGTGTGTTTTGATTAGTTTAGATTGTTGTTAAAGTAGGTTACTTGAAGTGCAAGTTGTGTTTGTTTTGACTTTGAAAATTTTTTCAAAAACTTAAAGATTTTTGTTAAATTTCAATTTTGGTTGCTTTAGAGTGTTTATAGGTTAGGAGAGTGTCAAATTCTATTTCTATGCTTCTATAAAAAAAAAAAAAACAGAGCGCCATCCGCGCGTACGCACACTGCGCGCGTACACGTGCATCAAGCATTTTTGCCTATCCGCGCACACGCGCCATATACACCTACGCGTGGATTGAGAAATTCCACCCCAAGCTAAAAACCCGAGAGTTGTGCGAACGCTGCGTGCGCATTGTACCTTTGGCACAAAACCACTCGCGCGTACGCGTACATGACGCGTACGCGTCACTCTCA
>NC_029794.2:63827652-63869616 GCF_000816755.2 Arachis ipaensis
CGTACATAACGCATACGCGTCACTCTCGAAAGAAAAAAAAAAGCCATCAACGCGCGCGCCATGCGCGCGTATCCGTGGATTTGCACCCTGTTTTTTCTCCTTTCTCCTTTCTCCTTTCTTCTTTTTTCTTCTTTTCTTCTTCTTTCTTTCTACCTTTCTTCTTCCTCTCTTGAAAAAATAATAAATAAATAAATAAATAAATAAATATATAAATAAAATACTAAAAAAAATTTTTCTTTTCTTCCATTTTCTTTTATTGCATTTGCTTACTTTCATTCATTGCATTTTAATTTTGATTTTATAGCTTGTTGTAATTTTCTTTTTTTTTAGTTTCTTATTTTAATAATGGTGTTAAATTTTCCTATTCAATTGTTGAGAATTTCTCGCATTATTTTGGTGCCTCTTGACTTGTTTGATATTGTTGGGTGATGAAACTTTTAAATCAATGCTTAATCTTGTATGACTCTTGTGTCTTTGTGCATTGATATGACCTAATATTGTTTTTCATGACCCACTCTTTCTTATTTGAACTTGATGCTCAATATGTTCTTCGTGCTTTGATTTTACTCTTGCAACAAGTGTTAGTTCATATGCCCTTTGCCTATATTATTTTCACACTCACATATTGTAGCTACCATGTAGTGAGAACCTTACCCTTATTTGGAATTAGCCCCTGCCTATGTTCTCTTTGCTTTGATATCTTTGTTATAGGCTTAATTTTCTTTCTTTTTCTCTCCCTTTAGGCTGGCCACCAAGAAATCAGGGAAAGGAAAAGCTTCGAGATGGGACAACGAACAAGTCATCCACACAACCCTTCGAAGAAGCTCATCAATTGTAGTAACCCATCCACCTTACTCTTCTTTGCATGCACCGAGGACGATGCAATCTTCAAGTGTGGGGAGGTCGTTCGACCGATCACTGTGGGTAACAATTTCTTTTTCAACACCAAAGTTAGCTAGATGTTGCATTGCATGATAAGTTGCATGTTAGTTAGAATTTTTATATATTTTTTCACTTCTTTTTATGCTAGGACTACTTGGTTAGGGTGATGATTTCTTTTCCAGGAAAATTGTTTTAGGGCACCCTACCAATTTGAAATATTTTTGGTTGAACTTGCTTGAAAGAATTTATTTTGGAACATGGTTTTGAGCTAAGAACACAAGCTTGTGAGATTTGAGCCTAATGGCGTGGTTACATCTTATAACCACTTATTTTATCTCCTTGTGTGCATTGTTCTCTTTCTATTATTGTGATCTTTGATTTGTTTGATTCTTTATGTCCATTATTTTGTGTAGTCATACATTTATATGATTAAGGCCATCATTTCATTTAGCCCACTTACCCAAATAGCCTTACCTTTTATCTTCCATTGTTAGCCGATTTGAGCCTATACTTAACCCACTTTGTTCATAATTTTATCACATTACCAGCCTTAAAACGGAAAACAATAAAAGTCTTTAATTTGGATCTTTAATTAGCTTGGGCTAGTGTGTGTGGGTGTCATTTAAGTGTGGGAAATCTTGGGACATTGGGTGAATAAAAGTGTAGTTTTATATTTTTATTAAAATTATTGGGAATTTGGTACATGCTCATATATTGATAAAATGTATAGACCTTATGCATTGATATTCTTGTATATAGTTTGAAAGAAAGAAAGAAAAAACAAATGAGAAAAATAAAAGAAAATGAAAAGAAAAGAAAAGAAAAAAAAAGAAAAAGAACAAAGAAAAAGAAAGAAATAAAAGGGGACAAAATGCCCCAAAGCAAAGCTCAATAAGGGTCAATGCATAAGTGTTGTAAGATGAAAAGGAATACATGAGTATGTGAAAAAGTGAGAAAAATGGGCAGTTAGGTTAGCTTTGAATTTGTATAGGATGTCATAGGATAGGTGGGAATTTAAGCTTATCAAAGATTCAAATTTCAAACTCAATTGACCAAATATGCATCCTTACCTTGACCCTAGCCCCATTACAACCTAAAGAAAAGACCTCATGATACTTGTATGCATGCATGAAATATATGTTGATTATTAGAAGAAAAACAAATCTTAGAAAGCATGATTAGGGGAGAATTGAGAGAATCGACCCTACACACTTGAGCGACTAGAGTGCAAACACTTCTGGTGAGGGTTCGATGCTCAATTCCTTGATTCTCGGCTTTCATGAGCATTCTTCTTGCAAGTCTACTTGAACTTCATTTTGATATTTAAATTGGTAGGATTCATGAGTCGTCATGGGACCTTAGCCCTACTTGTGCATGTATTTCTTGGAGATTGATTTATTTTTAACCAACTGGGTAGAATCATTTTGTATTTAGTTACATTCATATAGATAGATGCATATAGTTTAGGTTGCATTTAGATTAGTTCATATTGAATAAATATTGATACCCTTTGCTTTCTCTTGGTTTAAGCATGAGGACATGCTTGGTTTAAGTGTGGGGAGGTTGATAAACCCCATATTTAGGGTTTATCTTGTGTTGAATTTAGAGGGTTTTGTCAACCTTTCTCCCATTTATCCAATGAAATAGCATGGTTTTGTAAATTCTCCTTTAATTGTGCTTAAGAGTGAAAATATGCTTTTTAGGTCCTTAATTGTTTAATCTTAATTTACCTTTGATTCCATTAGATGCCTTGATATGTTTGTTAAGTTATTTTAGATTTAGGAGGCAAAGATTGGATCAAGGGAATGAACGAAAAGCATGTAAAAATGGAGAACTCATGAAGAAATGAAGGAATCGCAAAAGCTGTCAAGCCGACCTCTTCGTACTTAATCGATCATAACTTGAGCTACAGAGTTCCAAATGACGCGGTTCCAATTGCATTGGAAAGCTAACATCCGGAGGTTCAAAATGATACAAGATTTGCCATAGTTGCATCGCGGATAGGGGCACGCACGCACACAGTACGCGTACGCGCCGATTGTGCCACATAATTTACTTAATGCAACTTGTGGCCAGCGAATTCTAAAGCCTTGTGGGCCCAATCCAACTCATTTCTGATGCTATTTAAGCCAAGGATTGAAGGGGAATTAACAGACTTTCACACATTAGTTTAGTTTAGATTAGTTTTGGAGGAAAAGTTAGTTTTAGAGAGAGAAGCTCTCACTTCTCTCTAGAATTAGGATTAGGTTTTAGATCTAGATCTAGCTCTTCTTCTCTCTTATAATTTTCCTTTTCCTTCCTTAATTGTTCTCTTGTAGTTGTAGAATACTTCTTCTCTTGTAATTCCTTTGTATTGTTAGTTGTAGTTTATGAACTTTCTTTTGTAGATCTACATTTCTTCTTCAATGCAATTGGTAAGTTCTTTGTTGTTTCATAATTGTTTTCCTCTTCTATTGTTGATCTCTTGTTATTCTAATTAGATCTCTCTTTGATTCTTACAATTCATGTTGTTTACTTTTATTGCCTTCTAGGTGTTTGTTAAAATGCTTCTTTTAGTTATGAGTTTGCTTTTCTATTGTTTTGCCTTTCTATTGTTAATCTCTTACTTTTGTAGTTGTAGATTCCTTTAATTCTTGCAATTTACTATGCTTTTCTTTTGTGCCTTCCAAGTTTTTGATGAAATACTTGGTTGGATTTTAGAGTATATTTTTGTGCTCTTGGCTTGGGAAGGTAACTTAAGAACTCTTGAGTTACTAATGTCCAAGTGATTGACGATTGGGAGCCATTAACTCTAGATCTCACTAATTGAATTGGTGGAAAACTATGACTTATGGACTTGGATTGATATAGCTCATTTGACTTTCCTTTATTAGTTAGAGGATGACTTAATGGGGTTGATCCTTGCCAATTCTCATGTTGTGGTTAGTGATTAGGATAGAGATCCTTGACCACCAAACCTTGCCAAGACCTTTCTGGATGTTAGTTTATTTTCCTTGCCATTTACTTTTCATGCCACTTATCTCAAAAACCCCAAACACAATTCATAGCCAATAACAAGAACATTTGTTTGCAATTCCTAGGGAGAACGACCTGAGGTTTGAATACTTCGGTTTATAATTTTAGGGTTTTGTTACTTGTGAAAATCAAATTTTTGTATGAAAGGATTACTGTTTGGTTTAAAAACTATACTTGCAACGAGAATTCATTTGTGATATTCTAAACCATACAAAAGTCTAATCATCACTTATGCAAGCTCCTAGATCACACATACAGTCATGAAAAGTGCACCCACCAATACAACAATACACCAAACATGGTCCAGGGTCACCACATTTTTTTGGAATAGGCTCCATCAAGGAAGAAATTGAACTACCCAAGGATAATGTCTCCAACTCTCCTATTCTATCCTTGTGTGTACACAAATCTTTCAAAAATTTTACATACTTTGGAATTTGTTGGATAGCATCAAGAAGTGGGGTGGTTACCTCAACCTTCTTGAACACTTGAAGCATGTTCAAATCAAATTCCGGGGTCTTCTTTGCTTTCTTCACCATGGAAGGGAATAGAATAGGAATGGACTCATCCACTATAGCTTTCCTCTTGGGTTCCTTAAAGCTTACTACTTCTTCCTCACGCCTTTTGTCTACCTCCTCTTCTTCATACGGGGCTCAACAACCATTTCTTCCTCATGAATATCCTCCATGACCCTAGGAGGTATCTCCTCCAATGTAGTCCCCGACCATAGAGTGATGACGTTGAGACCACCCTTGGGGTTTGGAAGGGGTTGGGATGGAAGGTTAGAAGAGCTTGAGGGTTGGTTGGTGTTGTTGTTGGAGGAGGGCATGGACATCTTTGAAAGCATGTCGGCAAGGTTGGCCAATTGAGCGCGCAAGGCATCAAATTGAGCCTTGTTGCTCTCGTCCCGTTTCTCATAGCGGCTCTAAGCTCATCAACTTGATTGGTGGAAGATGAAGAGGTTTGGTTGGATTGTTGTCTATGGTGTGGTGCTTGGTATTTGGTGTAGTTGCTTTGGTTTTGGTTGTGGTGATTTTGGTTGGCTTGGTGGTTGTTGTTGTTATGGTGGTATTGGGATGAAGATTGGTTGTTATTGTGATGATAAGAAGAGTTGTTCCATCTTTGGTTTTGATTGCTCCCTTGTACATTATCCATCCACCCTTGATTTTGATTACTACCATGAGAGTAGTTGTTTTGGCCATGAGAAGGATAGGGCAGACGGTTGTTGTAATTCACATTGGCCACGACAAGGGCATGCTCCTCTTGAATTTGATGGCATTGATCGGTGTAATGTGTGGTGCTAGAGCACAAACCATAAATCCTATGAGGGCCTTCAAGTTGAGCAACTGGGGGTGGGGCTTGGATGGCTTGGATGGAGTAGTATTCCTTTTGATCTTTTTGTATTTGGGTGAGGATGATGGTCATGTCCCCAATCGCTTTGGTTAAGCTTGCTTCGGAAGGGGATGGTTCTACCACACCCTTGAGAGGATTACTTCTCACCCTTACATGTTGTGTAGCCTCGGCAACATCATTTATCAATTTCCAAACTTCTCCCTCCGTCTTATTTTTTGAAAGGGAACTACCACTAGAAGCGGTGAGCAATCTTCTATCTTCCACACAAAGACCTCCGGTGAAGTAACTAACGAGCAAGTGAGTGTTCAATCCATGGTGTGGACAAGATTCCAATAGCCTCTTGAACCGATTCCAATACTCATATAAACTCTCTTGGTCCCTCTGCATTATACCCGAGATCTCCTTCCGGACGTAATCGGTCTTCTCCAGTGGGAAGAACTTATCTAGAAACTCTCTTCTCAAGAAATCCCAATTGGTCACAATCTCATCCGGTAGCGAATAAAACCATGTCTTTGCTTGCCCTTCAAGAGAGAAGGGAAAGGCAAAAACCATAATAGCCAACTCATCGGCTCCATGCCTTCGAGCCGTAGAACAAGAAACTTGAAAGTCTCTTAGATGTCGGATGGGGTCTTGACCCGGCAACCCATGATACTTAGGAAGTATATTTATCAAGCTACTCTTCAACTCAAAGTTTGGATCAAGGTTGGGATACCTTGCTTGCAAAGGTTGAAGTATGATATCCGGAGCTCCTTGCTCATGCAAAGTGATCCGTCGTGGCTCCGCCATGTATGGTTCACCTGTAGGATGTAAAGATGTATTAGTAGTGCCAACAGAAGAATAGAAAGTAACGGACTCCAAGTCACTCTCGGTACCGTCTAGTGATTCGGTATGTTCCTCAAGAGAGGCCGAAGTACTAGCCGTATAGTCCAACCGCCGTCTAGCTTGCCGAGTGTGTAACAAATTTCTTTCAATCTCAAGGTCAAACTCGGCTAAGCTAGAATTCGGTTGAGACCGAGTCATCAAACTTGGGAGTCATAGCACACATACAAAAGAAATCTAAACTATAGCTAATTATTGAAAGAAAGTAAACTATCTACAATATTCACATATTCACATAACCAATATCAAGGCGTATGTTGCAACCATTCCCCGGCAACGGCGCCAAATATTTGATGGTCACGGAATACCGTCGGTAAGGAATTTCACAAGATTTTTGCGTTGCAAGTATAGCCCTCAACCGACAAATAATCCGCGAATCAAATTTCGAAGGAATTGGTTGTCACAAGTTCAACCCCAATAAAATTAACCGAAGTATTCAAACCTCGGGTTGTCTCACAAGGAATGGGCAAACATGTGCATCAACATTGGTTAGAACTCCGGGGTTGCAAGTCATGGGCAAGAAATTAAACTAAGAATCCTAACAAGCAAGTAATCTTGAAGTGCAAGAAACTAATTCAAATAACTAAAGCAAGATGTGAACAACTCCAACTAATAAGATAACATCCAATATAATTCTACTCTAAGACTTACCAAATAACTATGACTAAGACAAAGCAATTAGGATTGTTGGGGTTTTCAAATATAAATAATAAAGCAACTCTTGGCTAGACATGGGAATTGGGGTCACTATCCTTGTCTAATAACCATATCTTGACAATTATGAGGAACCAAACTTATTAAGTTTACTTCTATACTTGAAGTATATTAAATGGTTTAGTCAACATCAACCCATAAGGTCCAACCTAGCTACTAATTGACTTAGTAGTAGGCTAGTGTCAATAGTTATCAAATTGACCACTAAGGGTTCCTAAATCATCAAATCCATTAGACCCAATGACTCAAGTTTGCCCAATTCCCTTAGCCTAGGCCAAGAGTAAAGAGAACTACTCCATAATCAAGGGAAACATTTCATCAAACACATGGTAAGCATTACTAAAAGACATACTCAAATTACAATTAAATTGAAATCAACTAGTACCCACTAACAATTATCACTATACAATCACTCAAACAACACAATTAATCATGGAAATCATCAATATAACATTAGCAATTCAAGATTTACAATATTCATAAAATGGGTATAAAATGACAATTGATAAGAAAACATAAATCTAACACAAGATCTAAACAAAATTATGCTAAGGAATTCAAATTAAACAATCAAAACTAGCAATTAACAAGATCCAATTCAGAATTCAACAAGGGAAGATTAAATCAAACTAGATCTAGATAGGAACAAGGGTTTCTCTCTCTAGAAGAACAAAAACCAAAAACTAGCTAAAAATTGTGTCTAAGTGTGAATGAATGATCCCTCCCTTTTCCCCTAGCATCCTTGGGTCTTTTCCATGGAGAACCAGCTTGAATTTGGGCCTCTTGAACCTCAGAAATTGCCAGGCACAATTTATTTTAATGAGGTCACGTGCAGCTTGTCGCGCGTATGCGCCATGCATGCGTGCGCGCCGATTGATTTTGTGATCCACGTGTGTGCGCCATGTACGCGTGCACACCGGTGTGGATTTCTCTAATCTGCACGGATGCGCCGATCTTCGCGCGCCGCTTCCAGCTGTCCATATCCACGCGTGCGCGAGGTGCGCGTGCGCGTCCATGCTAATATTCCCAAAATCCAAATCTTCATGTTCCTTCTTCTTAAGCATGCTTTCTTTCTCTCTTCTAGGCGATTCTTGCCCTATAAATTCTGAAATCACTCAACAAACACGTCACAACATCGAATGGTAATAAAAGAGGATCAAAATATAGCAATTCTAAGGCAAAAGAAGCATGTTTTCCATCATGAAGTAATATTATGAAGAGAACACAAAACCATGCAATTCTTGTGAATAGGTGTGAAAAATATTGACAAAACCCCCCAAATTCTACACAATATAAAGCACAAAATTGGGGGTTTATCAAGGGATAATTCTAATCAAAGGTGAAACCAAGCCCCACAAGCTCAACCTTACCCAAGCCAACAAGCCTACTATCATCAAGCTCCTCAAGGTCAACCGTGATACCAATAATCCTACCAACAACCTTCACAATCTCAATCTCAAGGGAGGTATCAACATCCAAATAGTAGACCTAACCCTCCTCAAGGCAATCAAGGTCCTCCTCCTTATCAACCCTACATGAATGACACATTCCAAACCTTTCTGCAAGAGCAACGGGAATTTCGCAAGAAACAAGAAGCGTATATGGCTACAATTGCCGAAGCACTCACCCGTTTGACTCTTTCTTCTCCGACTACACAAAATTCCCAACAAGCCTCAACTTCTAGTGGTTTGCCCTCACAACCTCAACCGAATCCTAAGGAAAGCATCAATGCAATCACCCTTAGGAGTGGCACTAAGTTGGATGAAATTGGTGTTGTGCCTACAAATTCGAGTGAGGAAACCCACAAGGAAGAGGTGGGAGAGGATATGGGAGTGATGAAGGATGAGGAGGAACCGCTCAAGTCCAAGGAGCCCAAGAGGAAAAATCCGATTGAAGAGCCTATGCCCATTCCATTCCCAACTTTGGCAAAGAAGGCCAAGAAGCAAGAACAACTTGACCCCAGCATGGTGGAAATTTTTAAGAATGTTGAAGTCACCGTCCCTCTATTTCAAGCCATTCAACAAGTGCCCAAATATGCCAAGTTCCTCAAAGATGTTTGTACCTGGTGCAAGCAAAATCGTCGGTTAGGAATTCCTACTCGGTAAAGGAGAAATAACCTCGTTGCAAGTATAGTTCTCAACCAACAAGTGATGCTCGATCAAAGTTTACAATTTCTAATCTAAACCGAGAGTCTTTCAACCTCGGGTCATCTTCCCTAGGAACCAATGCCAATAAGTGCACAATTTTGGTTGTGAGAAAGCAAAGGGTGTTTTCAATAAAGAAGCAAGCAATAAAGAAATAAAAGAACAAGACAAAATTGCAATTAATAAAGCAATAAAGGAATAAAAGAACTTTGTATGTAATATGGACAAGTAATGCTATAAAGTGGTGGGAAAGTAGTTCAAGACATAAATGAAACCTTGACTTGGGATGAGTTATGGAATCCCTTCCTTGTCATAACCACAACTATGATAATTATGATGGATTAATCTCACTAAGTCAACCCTCAACATCGGAAGATAAGTCAAGTGAGCATAATTGTTATTAATCCACAAGTCCTAGCTAACTTACTAATTACCTTAGTAAAAAGCTAGCATTAGTAGAGACAATAACAACTAACAACCCAAGAACTATCACTAAATGTTGGACATTATGGCTCTAGTAGTCCATAAACTCATTTTCCCAAGCCAAGGGGTGGAAATCTACCCATTAACCAAAATAGGCATTTCATCAAACACATAGTGGGCATAAACATGAAACATGGTAAAATTGGAAAAATAGTGAAAGCTATGAACCATAAATGATAACAAGCAACCAAAGCAACTCAACAAACATAAAATAAGCATCAAACATCAAATTCAATAACTAGAAATCCGAAATTGTAAGACTATGTAAATATTGACAAGAGAGAGTAAAATATATGAAAGTCTAGAACAAGTAGTGTAATTGAAAGGGAAATTAAAGGAATACTTAAAATGCAATTGCTATAATCCAAAATCAAACTTGACATATAAAATTCTACAAACCCTAATAAAAACCCTAAGAGAGAATTTCCTAATCTACACTACTCCTACT
Organism: Arachis ipaensis; assembly: GCF_000816755.2. Lineage (NCBI taxonomy): Eukaryota > Viridiplantae > Streptophyta > Magnoliopsida > Fabales > Fabaceae > Arachis > Arachis ipaensis. The sequence goes on from NC_029794.2 coordinate 63,837,571, forward strand.
CCTACTATGTGTTTCTACCCTCCAAGTGAGCTCTCCAAGCTAATGTGTTGAATTCCCTTCATATAGCACTTGATTCCAGCCTCCAAGCCTTCAGAGATGGGCCAAGAAAGCCTCAAAATCGCCCCCAGCGTGCTGAATTAATGAAGTCACGTGACTGCATCGACGCGTACACGTGGGTCACGCATACGCGTCATTTGGTGAAATATGCTCCCACGCATACGTGTGGGTCACGCGTACGTGTCGCCAAACTTGCGCGCCTGTGCGTACGCACGCATCACTATGCACACACATGGAAACTGAGTCTCCCAAAACTTTATTTCTTCCTGCTTTCTCCCTTTTTGCATGCTTTTCCATCACTTCTTCCATTCATATTAGCCTTGTAAACCTGAAATTACTCATCAAACACATCAAGGCACCTAATGGAATGAAAGTGGAATAAAATTGGTTAAATTAAGCAAAAATAGCATGTTTTCATAATTAAGCTCAATTTAAGGAGAAAACACAAAAGCATGCTATTTGGATGAATAAATGTGGGTTTTTGTGATGAAATCCATCCAAATCAAACCAAAATATATCGGAAAATATGGACTCATCATTTCCCCCACACTTAAACAATAGCATGTCCTCATGCTAAACCAATCAAAGGAGAGGGATAAAAGGATAAGCAACTTATTCAATGCAACTACCTATATGCATGCAAGTATGTATATACTATATATACCTATCTATCTATCTATAGTATCCTATGGAATTGATGAAAACAAACAATCACATTTTCAAGCAAGATTATAGACATACAGGGCTAAGCAAAAAAATGATTCAATGCAATCAAAAATCTAAAGAATTGATTTACTCATAAAAAAATGAAGCAACTTGCCAGAATACATGATCAGAAAGGTGGAGACATAGCAAATGCATATGGTTAAAACAAATTGATACATGAATGTGCACCCATTTTTCCCAAATTTTCAATGAATACCCATAACAACATTTTTTTCTCTACCAATGTTTTTCAAAATTTCCCCCACACTTAAACGACACAAACTCCTCAACCTAAGCTAATCAAAGATGCAATTCAAGGTCATTCCATGGTTTTACGCTTAGGCTTTTGATGTGGTTATAATTTGAACAAAGGAGATTAAAAAGCTCAAATGGATTAACAAAGGTAGATGCAAGGGTAAGGCTATATGGGTGAGTGAGTTTAGTTCAAATATGGCCTCAATCATGCTAAATACAATCACAACATCAAATATTAGAAATAAAGAATCAAGCAAAACCAAGATCACGATCATAGAAGAGATATAACACACAATGAACAAAAGTTATGGTTATAATGTGTGTTCCGAGGGTTACCTGAAACTGTAGGTCGATCTCGGATGAGATCTTCTGTGCTGGTCGGAGATGACGTGTCCGGATGGTGGGTGGCGGCCGGAGCTGTCGTGTCCGACTTGTTGGACTAGCTGCACTGCTGATCCTTCACCACCGGAGGGTGGGGGGTACCTGCAAGGGACTCCGATGCTTAAGTTAGCAAGGGTATTAAGCAGGTTATTAGTAGAATCAGAGTATGAGTTATACCTGGGTGCTCCTGTGTATTTATAATGGTGTGATAGTGACCTTTTTAGATAAGATAAGTTAGTTATCTTATCTTATCTTATCTTTGGTGAGGTCAGCTTATCTTCAAGGGAACCGCCCTTACCTCTCTAGGCTTGGGCTGCCTTTGGGTTTGGGTCGTGTCCCTCTATTTGGGCCCTTATTGGGCCTCTGTAGCGTTTTAGCCGAGTTCTTTGTGAAGAGGTCGGACATTGGCCGAGCTCTTTGTGAAGAGGTCGGACATTGACCGAGCTCTTTGAGAAGAGGTCGGATAGTCTGACCTGAAGAGGTCGGTCGGCTTGTCGCTAAACATCCCGGGTCGGACATCTTGACCCAGGGTATGAACAGTGCTCCTGCTTGAGTTCGATCTTTCTATGAGATCGTGCTTTTCAGAGCTTCGATCTCTTTGGAAGTCGTGCTCAAGCATTTGTCTGTCTTGTTTCTTCATTGCTTTGCAATCTTTGCAGATTTTCTAGAGGTTTGGTACTTCACAGTCCATCCTCTTTTGAGTGATAGTGTGGGTTTTCTACCCTTGCCTTCTGGATTACGTGTTGACAACCCTCTGCTTTGGTGAAGTTATCCTTGCGGCTTGATATCCGGGCTCTTAGTGACTTATCCGATGACTTTTTAATGTTCTTTGTATAGAACCTTTTTTATTCTCGGATGACGTTCGTAGCCCTGTTTGAGATTGTGCCTTTTTTGAGCGGAGTTGTATCCCTTTTAGCTAAGCACATTTGAGCCTTAAGTTGTTTCCCAACCTTTTGGCTTGTTATTTTTTGAGATTGTACTTGCGCTTCTTCTTAGCTGACGTCGACCTGTACGACTTTTCCCCTGCTTGAGTTCGGATCTTTCCGTGAGATCGTGCTTTCAGAGCTTTCTTGGACCTTGTTCAGGTCTCTTTCAGGGATTGCTTTTATAACTTTTGTGTTTTGGGCCGACTTCATCATGTCGGGCCCTTCTAAGTTATTTTTGTAATCCTCTTTCTTGGACCTTGTTCAGGTCTCTTTCAGGGATTACTTTCATAACTTTTATGTTTTGGGCCGACTTCGTCGTGTCGTGCCCTTCTAAGTTATAGTAATCCTCTTTTATAGGGTTGGCCAGACCTCTTTCCAGGGTTTACTTATAACTTTGGTTTACTGGTCCGACTTCTTAACGTCGTCCAGTCTTTAAGTTATTATTTAGCAATCCATCTTATCAAGACCTCCTCAGGTTCTTTCTCCAGATCAGTTTCGATAACTTCTTGCATTATTCTATTTTCATATTTGCCGATTTGTAGAAATTGGGTTCAATCCTCGTTTGATCGACCTTTAGATGAATTTGGTTTTCATCTCTGTTGGTCTTTTATCGTGATCATGCAGTGAATTTGATTTTCACTTTCTGGCGATCTGTAGCTTTATAATCGGGCGATGAATTTTGCTTTCACTTTTTTGCCGACCTTGTCGAAATCGCGCGATGAATTCTGCTTTCATCTTTGCCGACTTTATCGTGATCGGGCGGTGAATTTGGTTTTCACCCCGCCGACCTTGTCGTGATTAGGCAGTGAAATTTTGCGCTCAGATTAATGCGTCTTGATTGAGTAGTGGATTTGGTTTTCACTTTGTCGACCTTTGTCGAAATCAAACAATGAATTCGGTTTCCATCGTGGTCGGGCGGTGAAGTTGGTTTTCACCTTGCCGACTTGTCGCTTTGTAATTGGACGATGAATTTGGTTTTCATCTTGCCGACTTTGTCGTGATCGGGCGGTGAATTTGGTGTTCACCTTGCCGAACTGCCGTAATCGGGCGTCTTGGTAGGAAACTTTTTTAGGGAATCTGCAATCTTTTAAACAATAAAATGAAGATAAGAGTGTGTACGTGTTAGTACTTACCCTTCTAGGTCGGACAATCTCTTAGATCTCGGCCAGGCACCCTTTTTAGATTACAGGCATGCCATGACCTTGGTAGCTCTTACCCTTCGAGTTTGGACAGTCTGTAGTAGCCCTTTCCAAGTACTTCTATGATTCGGTAGGGTCCTTTCCAGTTTGCTGCCAGCTTTCTTTCTCCAGGTCGAGTTGTTCCGATATCATTTCAGATTAGGATGAGGTCGTTGTTGGCAATGCTTCACTGTGTTACCTTCTGATTGTATCTTGAGGCCATTCAACGTTTTAACGCCTCTTCCTTGATCCGAGCTCTCTCTCGGACTTCTGGAATTAGGTTGAGTTCTTTCCTTTGGATTTGGGAGTTGACGTCTTCATTGTAGAGGATCATTCTAGGGGATCCTTCTTCGATCTCTACCGGGATCATTGCCTCCATTCCGTAAATCAATCGGAAGGGTAATTCCCCCGTGGTGACGTGTGGAGTTGTCCGATATGCCCATAGGACTTGTGGGAGCTCTTCTGGTGGGGCTGTAGGGAAGTTCGCATGCTTTTGATGTAAAGCTTTGACTTTGTATTTGGGTTTTTGCTCTGAAGAACTTTGGTTTTTTATGCAAAAAGTTTGCATCTTTAATCGTTTGTTGTGACTTTTCTTTTGTCGTTCGCCTTTGATAAGAATGTGTGCTTTGCTTAGGGTTTGGTTGCTGTTCTTGTTTCTTTTCATTGTTGCCTGACTCCTTTTCTACCTTTTGTTTGAGAGGTGTTCGGACTGTTTGGGTATAGATTGTCGACTTCTTTTCTCTGTGTTCTTGCCCTGTTGTTGCCTCCAAAGGGTGTCCTTGGACTTTCGTGTGAGTCCTGGGGTTTCCCTTTTACTGCCACGTCTGTCACTTGATGTTTTGCTGTTATTGTCCGAGTTGTTTCCTTATTTGCCCGAGTTGTTTGGTAGTAATCCCATAGTCGACCTATGTCTTTGAGATGTCTACTAAGATCCCGGACAGCATGTCTGATTAGCTGGATTTCATAGTTTTAATGCGTGTTACTGTGGCTGACCCTGAGTACATTCCTTATACCGCCTTCGAGATCGACTTGTTGTGGTCTTGTAATGTAGCCTGGATAAGGCTTCTGTTATTGCCCCCTGGTTTGGTGTTGGCTAGTTTTGAAAATACATCAGCTCAGGCATTTTATGTGTCGAACTTCATTTTCCCCGATTTTGTCCGAGTTGTTGGTGCTGGCTGGTTTTGAAAATGCATCATCTCGGGCATTCTATGGGTCGGACTTCATTTTCCCCGATTTGTCCAACCTGTTTTCTGTTTTTGTCCAGGGTCCCCCGAATTGTCCGAGATGTTCTCTGGTTTTGTCCAGGGTCCCGATTCTTCCAGCTAAGTTTGTTTTTTGTAGGATGCCTTTTATTGGCTAGTTGGTCCGTACTCTGATAGTGTGAGCTTGAAAGTATGGGTGGAGTCATCGAGAAGTGAGTATGAGGGCGTAGGCGAACTTTTTCTATCTTTTGATAGTTTAGTTTGGCCCCTTGTAGAGCTTTGCTGATAAAGTGGACGGGTTGTTGCCCACTTTCGTCTTCTCTGACTAATGCTAAGGCTATTGCCCGACTTTTCACTGCGAGGTATAATATGAGTTCTTCACTTTCCCGTTGTTGGGTAAGAATGGGTGGTTGCCCCAAGAATTTTTGAAATCTCGGAAGACTTGTTCGTACTCCGTTGTCCTATTCAAACCTCTTTTCCTTCCTTAATATATACCTCTTTGAGATGTCTTTTGCGAGATGATTTAGAGATCCCTCCTCCTGCGAATCCTCCATTTATCATATGAACATGTCTCTCAAGAGTGTGAGGTGGACCTTCAACTCGTCTGACCTCTTCGGTGTGAGGTGGATCTTCAACTCGTCCGACCTCTTTGGTGTGAGGTGAACCTTCAACTCGTCTCTTTGTTGTGAGGTGGACCTTCAACTCGTCTGACCTCTTTGTTGTGAGGTGGACCTTCAACTCATCTAACCTCTTTGTTGTGAGGTGGACCTTCGACTCGTCCGACCTCTTTGGTGTGAGGTGGACCTTCAACTCGTCCGACCTCTTTGTTGTGAGGTAGACCTTCAAATCGTCCGACCTCTTCGGTGTGAAGTGGACATTCAACTTGCCCGACCTCTTCGGTGTGAGGTGGATGTTCAACTCGCCCGACCTCTTTGGTGTGAGGTGGACCTTCAACTCTTCTAACCTCTTTGTTGTGAGGTAGACCTTCAACTCGTCTGACCTCTTTGGTGTGAGGTGGACCTTCAACTCGTCCGACCCCTTCCTTCTTTTTGCTTTTGATAGGGCGAGGTGGTGAGATCTTCTCAGTGCTGCATATTTCTTGGTAAACCTCCATAAGGGACACCCGAAGAGGGGTGTAATTGCGATATTTTCTAGGCTTCTCAGGTTGATCTTCTTTTTTCTTGGACTCTTTATCCTTGTTCTGTGGTGGGTTAGGAGAATTCGATTTCTGAGCTCTCTCCTAGTCGAGAGTTCTCCTCCATGTTGATGTATTTCTCTGCCCGTTCCTGTACCTCGTTTAGAGATGTTGGGTGCTTCTTGGATATTGAGTGGCTAAAATGTTCTCCTCGTAGGCCATTGATGAGACCCATGATATTTGCTTCTGTTGGCAGACTTTGTATGTCCAGGCACGCTTTGTTGAATCTTTCCATGTAGTTGCGAAGACTTTTCCGATCTCTTTGCTTGATCCCTAGCAAGCTTGGAGCATGTTTGGCTTTATCCTTCTGGATGGAGAACCTGGCGAGGAACTTTTTTAGCAATGTCGTCAAAACTTATGATGGATTTTGGAGGCAAACTGTCGAACCACTTTATTGTAGTCGGGAAGGCTTTGCATCAAATGGCATCCGAGGCATTGGTGAGATACATTATGCTTCTGAAATTGCTGAGATGATGGCTTGGATTCGATGTGCCATCGTATGGGGTTATGTCGGGAGCTTTGAAGTCCTTTGGGACTTTAGCTTTCATGATCTCCTTGGTGAAGGGATCTTTGTCCTTGTGGGAGTCGTCATGGTGACTGGGTTGAATGGTTTTGGCTTTGAGAACAGCCTTGAGCTTTAGGAGCTTGTCCTCTAGCTCTCGTCGTCGCCTAGTTTCTCTCCGGAGGTTTCTCTCAGCTTCTTGTTCCAGCTGTTTAAGGCGATTCTGTTGTTTACGGATAGCTTCCAAAATTTATGTGTTTGGGGGTTGCTTATCTCCCCCGTTTTGAGGTGTATCTTTGGAGGTGGCGTCCGTGTCTTTGTTTGGCATTCTGTCCACCAAACCAGAGTTGTGATCATTGTCGTGGTCATCTGCCATGGTGATGGGATGACTTCCAGGTTCCCCGGCAACGGTGCCAATGTTCCGAGGGTTACCTGAAACTGTAGGTCGATCTCGGATGATATCTTCTATGCTGGTCGGAGATGATGTGTCCGGCTGGTGGGTGGCGGTCGGAGCTATCGTGTCCGACTTATTGGACTAGCTGCACTGCTGATCCTTCGCCACCGGAGGGTGGGGGGTACCTGCAAGGGACTCCAATGCTTAAGTTAGCAAGGGTATTAAGCAGGTTTTTAGTAGAATCAGAGTATGAGTTATACCTGGTTGATCCAGTGTATTTATAATGGTGTGACAGTGACCTTTTTAGATAAGATAACTTAGTTATCTTATCTTATCTTATCTTATCTTTGGTGAGGTCAGTTTATCTTCAAGGGAACCGCCCTTATCTCTGTAGGCTTGGGCTGCCTTTGGGTTTGGGTCGTGTCCCTCTATTTGGGCCCTTATTGGGCCTCTGTAGCATTTTGGCCGAGCTCTTTGTGAAGAGGTCGGACATTGACCGAGCTCTTTGAGAAGAGGTCGGATAGTCTGACCTGAAGTGGTCGGTCGGCTTGTCGCTAAACATCCCGGGTCAGACATCTTGACCCAGGGTATTAACAATGTGTAACCACTCATTAAAGCTCAAAGACTCACAAGGTATTTTGTTCTTTCTCTCTTCTATGTTCCACAAAAATTCATTCAAGCAAGTTTGAAAAAAAATTTCTTAATCAATTCAATAGAATGCCCTTGAAACAAAATTCTTGAAAACTTTATTGTTCTTCACCAAAACTTATTTCCTATATATATGTATGTTGTGATGAATGCAAATTTTTCAAAATTTCCTAGTTCTATTCCTAATTTTCAACAAGCAAAAATTAACATGAACAATTAGGATAAAAAATGAACTAGGTGCTATACTATTCACATCATCCAATCACAACTTCTATTTATAAAATATATATCATGTAAAAGAAATACTAACAAATATCTACAAGAAACATAATAAAAGAAAACAAAAATAAAGTAACATGCAGAGTGTTCGGAAAGAAAGTTTACGCTCCAAAAATAGCGAATCCTCCCTCACACTTAAGTGTTGCACAGTCCTCCATGCACGAACATAATTCGAGGAGAATGTCTCTAAGTTCCTCCACCTTCAGTTGGCGGATGCGCGGGCTCGGGTTGCTGTATACACATGTAAACAACAAATGGAGGAAAAAAATCATATGAGTGTGGTACAGTAAAAGATAATGTGTGTATTCTAAGTGTGCGTACACTTTAGAACAGACACATTAGTTGGGTAAAGCGGCATCCACGCAAACAAAAGGCAATAGCTTGTGTTTCTCAATTGAGTTACCTAGGTTGCAAGTATGGAATAAGCAAAACTTAAGGTACAAGCAACCCTAGGTAACTACAAAAGTGAATTGAATCTCTGAGAGATTGCTTATTGATATTGTGCAAGTGAAAGCGCAGGATGATAAAATAGCACAACAAATAATAACCAATGCAATGAAGAAAAGAAAACTACTTATTCATCATGAAACACAAAGAAAGAGTCACATGGGATATGTACTTGTTACAAAAAGTGATACACTTGATAGCAATCAAGTAAAGTCACTCAAACAAATGCCAAGCATTAACAAGGAGCAAGTACCAGTCATGTCATAAATTTAACATAAAGATCACGATGAACAAGCAATTTCAACTCAATTCACTTAATTCCATATGCACTTACATAATTGTCCTAGTGGTGCAATCAAAACATGAGTATCCAAACCCATTAGGTACTAGTAAATTAAGGGAAAGTATAAGTGCATTGGTGGAAACTTCAAGCAACAAGCAACCCAATCAATATCAACAAACACTTGCAATTTACTCAATTAACAAGTAAGTAAACGAAGAATAATATAACTACTAAGACGAAAATGAGATGCAATGCAAACACATTAAAATAAGTAGAAAAGAGGGCAAAGACAAGATAAGGGACGGGTGGAGAAATGAAAGGATTTAAAGAAGTAGAAAAAGAGAAGATAGAAATAGTTGAAAACAAGGGAGCGACCAACGCGTAAGCATCGCTGACGCGTGCGCATGGAGTGCGCGAAGAAGAAGATCGACGCGTACGCGTAATGGACGCGTGAGCGTGGAACGGAAAAAAGCAGAGCGACGCGTACGCGTGATGGACATCCAACGTTTTTGATAGGTTTTATGTACTTTCTTGAGCTATAAGTAAGAAAATTGGGTAGAAATTCATGTATTCCTATATACATTCAACCATGAGTGATTTGATGCAATTTCATGATGATTTATGCTATGATTACTTGTATGCAAAGAATGATAAGAATTCTCATTATTTTAGCAAGGATTTGATGCATTCATTGGTTGATGATAGGTGAAGGAAAGCATGGAGAAAGGTTGAAGAAGAAGCATAGAAAGGATGACGAGGAAGCAACGTTGGTGGCTAAGTTGGACCACCAACGTTGCCTTAAATGTTGGAAGAGAAACAGAGCACTTTTCTGCATGGTGGCTGATGCTCACGTTTTAGGTAGCATTGGACATCCAACATTACCCCCAACGTGGTGATAAAAACTTCGATTCTGGAGCTGAATGAATTTTGAGTGGCGCGTACGCGTCTATGACACGTACGCATAAACAAGTAAAATTTTATATCCGCGCTGAAGCGTGCATCACGCGTACGCGTAAATAAGTATTTTTGACCCTTTTGCGCGAAAGCGCACAGTACGCGTACGTGCCAAAACCGAACATTGGAGGTCTAACGTTGCCTCAAACGCTATCTCCGACATCCGCGATGCCAACCCAGAAATTGGAGTTGAGAATTTTGAATTGACGCGTACGCGTCAGTGACGCATACGCGCGGATGAAAAAATACCAACGTATGCGTAAGCGAACAGTACGCGTACGCGTGAAAACACCAACGTTGGAAGGAATGTTGGAGGTCCAATGCTGAGGCGAACGTCCCTTGCTTTGTTTTTAACTGAAAAACAAAAATCTTGCATCCACGGGCACGCGTGAAGCGCATGGTGCGCATACGCGTGGGTTAGCTGACGTTGGCCCTCCAACGTTGAGTCAAACGCCAGTGACAACAAGCTTTCTGGTTTCGCCGGTTTATTTTAAATGGTGTTTGAGTCAACGTTGGCCCTCAAACATTGACTGAAACGTGAAGCATCAGGATTCAAATTTTACACAGATCTCTTCTCAACACCAAGGGCAACCAATTGGAGCCATCTTCAACCCAATCCCATCAAGGCCAAAAGCCCAATTCAAGGCTTGAAGATCAATGGAGGAAAGTGTATAAATAGCTTAGAATTTAAGTTAGAGGGACCTTTTTTTCGAATTTTGGAAATTTTACACTTACTGCACTTTTAATTTCAGAATGTATTTTACAATTCCAATTTCTATTTTGAGAGCTATGAACAACTAAACCCCTTTCATTGGGTTAGGGAGCTCTATTGTAATTCAATGGATCAATAGTAGTTTTCATCTTCTTCTTCTTTCTTTTCTCTTGATTTTTGTTAGAAAGCTTTCGGTCTAAATTCAATTGGATAGTTGTCTTGAGAGAGAAGCTATCCATAATTAGAATTCTTCGGAGCCTTGAGAGAGGAATGAAGAATTCATGCTAGAATTACTTTCTCACATTGGATTAGATTGGGGTTTGGATGGATATAGTGACATGTAATCCTACCAACACTTTGATCTATGAATTTGTGTGGTATAGTTAGTGACCGAACTTCAACTCTTCCCATGAGCAATTAAATCAAGACATTGGGCAATTGTTCATGCTTAGAGAGATTGGTGAGCCAAGACATTGGGATACAATCATCTAAGATTGCCAAGCAATGAAAATGAATGCATTGATTGAGGAAGAGGTGAAAATGATTTGATCCGGAGAATTCAATATCTCCTAAAACCCAATTAACCCCCATCTCTGATCTACCTGATGCCAGGGCATTTCGGCCAGTTTCACTGACCTTTTCTTTACTGTTTTAGGGTAGTTTCATGCATTTTCTTAGGAAATAAGCAAGTTTTGGGTAGAATTTCAATTACATCTTGATTCAAGCAAACATTGTGAATTTTATATGATTTCATGAGAATTATGCATGAATTTAATGACAAATTGGATAATGCATGATTCATAACTTGGATTAGAGCTTTGATGCACTTTATTTGCTTGATTTCAGGACAAAGGAAGCAAGGAAAAGCCACGTTAGTAGCCACGTTAGTCTAACTAACGTGACTACTAACGTGGAATGGAAGCTAGCTTGCAACGTTAATGAGAAAAGCGATCGCCAATAACGTCTTCGAAGCCATCATAGCCCACGTTAATTACCACGTTAACTACATTAACGTGGTAGTTAACGTGGAGGAAAAGGAAGCTCCAAGCGTTAGTGGTAAAAGTAAGTGCCACTAACGCTCCAAAAGGGCAATTGGCCACGTCAAGAGTCACGTTAACTCAGTTAACGTGAACTCTAACGTGGAAGAGGAAGATAATGCCAACGTTAGTGACACTCACCTTTGTCACTAACGTTGGAGATGGCAATCCTCACCATGTTAGTGGCCACGTTAATGTAATTAACATGAGGCACTAACGTGGGAAAGGGGCGTTTTAGAGCATTAGTGAAAAAGGTAGGTGTCACTAACACTCTCGAAGATTTGGCAAGCCTACGTTAAAGGTCACGTTAACTTAGGTCACATTAACTATACTAACGTGAACTTTAACGTAGGGAGAAAGGGGTACTCACAACGTTATTGGGAAAGGTAAACCCCAGTAACGTTTGCGAAGGGCCAAGAGGCAACGTTGGTGGTCACGCTAGTTCCACTAACGTTGAAGTTAACATGGACCATTTTGGGTTAGGAACGTTAGTAAAAAAGGTGATTGTCACTAACGTTCTCGACCCCACATTTTCACTTAACGTTAACACCACTAACGCCCTAAGCTAAAGTCCATGCTTATTGCACACTTTCTCTGCAAGTGAAGCTGAGCCCACTAAAGATGATAACTGCTTCAACTCAAGATCCAAAGGCCCATATCCAAGACTGGAATAGCCAACTAGAAGATCAGAAGAGTAGTATAAATAGGAGTAGTTTTGAACTAGAGAGAAGCTTTTGGATTGGAAGAACCACTCTCTGTATAATTTTACTTTCTCTGCAACTTCTAGTCTTACTTTTAGAATGCATTCTCCATCTTTGTTTTCCATTCTCAGAGCTATGAACAACTAAACCCCTTTCATTGGGTTAGGGAGCTCTGTTGTAATTTGTTGGATCAATAATAGTTTTCATTATTTTTCTTCTTCCTTTTCTCTTGATTTTACTAGAAAGCTTTCAATCTTCATCCAATTGACTAGTTATCTTGGAAAAGAAGCTATTCATACTTGGATCTCTTCGGAACCTTGGAAGAGGAATGAAGAGATCATGCTAGAAATGCTTTCTCATGTTGGACCAAATTGGGGTTTGGATGGATATAGTGACATATAATCCTACCAATACTTTGATTTAGAAATATAAGTGGTATAATCAGTGACCATACTTCATCTCTTCTCATGAGCAATTGGACCAAAGAATTCGCTATTGATCAAGATTTGAGAGATTGAATTACCAAGGAATTGGAATTCAATCACTTAAGATTGCCAAGGAGATCAATGAATGCATTGATTGAAGAAGAGATGAAAAATGAACTTGATCCGGAGAATGCAACATCTCCTAAACCCAATGACTTCCCCATTTCTGATCTCACCCATTCTCTTTAATTTCTGCAATTTACATTCGTGCTGAATTGCCCATTCCCATTTAAGATTCTGCAATTTACTTTCCGTCATTTATATTCAGCTCTTTATGTCCAACATTTACATTTTCTGCTATTTACTTTCCCGCCATTTGATTTTCTGCAACTCTCATATCAAATTCTGCTTAGCTCAACTAGAACATTCCTCTAATTAATGTTGATTGACCAATCAATCCCTGTGGGGTTCGACCTCACTTTATTGTGAGTTTTTACTTGACGACAATTCGGTATACTTGTCGAGGGAAATTGTTGAGATACAAGTTTCCGTTCATCAAGTTTATGGCGCCGTTACCGGGGGTTGATTTTGTATCAACAATGATTAAATTGGTGGATAACTAGATTGAGCAATTTTTTTTTGTTTGATTTAATTTCATTTGAGTAATTCACTTTCAGTTTAGCTGTTTTCTTCCTTTTCCCCTACCCTTTTCTTAGTTGTTTACAATTCAGTTTACTAACCCACTAACTGTTTGATATATTGCATTACTCACACTAACAGCATTTCTAACAAGAATACTCTCTGAATCTACCCCTTCTTGCTTGGCCTTGTTGGTTGTATGATAGGTAGAAGAAGCGGGGCTTTAACTTCCTTTGATTCTGAACCTGAAAGGACCTTCCTTAGATTAAGGAGGGAAGCAAGAGGAAAGAGAGTAGTTGGTATGGAGGAAGAAGAGGAGTATTTTGAACTAGACATGGATGAGAATATAGAAAACCATCATAAAGAAGAGGCTCACAACCATGGCAGAGAAGGCCCAGTGCATCATGCTGGGCAAGAGAGAAGAGTTCTGGGATCTTACATCAATCCAAACCCAGGAAACTGTGGAAGTAGCATCCAAAAGCCAACTATACATGCCAATAACTTTGAACTTAAGCCACAGCTCATCACCCTTGTTCAGAACAACTGTTCATTCGGAGGAAGTGTCCAAGAAGACCCCAATCAACATCTAACCACCTTCCTGAGGATCTGTGATACTGTGAAGTCTAATGGTGTTCATCCTGACACCTATAGACTGCTTCTATTCCCCTTCTCACTCAAAGACAAGGCATCTAAATGGCTGGAATCCTTCCCAAATGAGAGCTTAACAACTTGGGAATGTGGTGAACAAGTTCTTGGCGAGGTTCTATCCTCCTCAAAGAATCAACAGGTTGAGAGCTTAGGTTCAAACTTTCAGGCAACAGGATGGTGAGACTCTCTACGAAGCATGGGAGAGATTTAAAGACTTGACAAGAAGGTGCCCGCCAGATATGTTCAATGAGTGGGTACAGCTACACATTTTTTATGAAGGCCTTTCTTATGAATCAAAGAAGGCAGTAGACCACTCATCAGGGGGATCTCTGAACAAGAAGAAAACCATTGAAGAAGCCATAGATGTCATTGAGACTGTAGCTGAGAATGACTACTTCTATGCCTCTGAAAGGGGCAACACTAGAGGAGTAATGGAGCTAAACAATGTGGATGCACTATTGGCCCAGAACAAGTTGATTACCAAGCAGCTGGCTGACCTTTCCAAGAAGATGGAGAGGAACCAAGTAGCAGCAATCACCACCTCATCAGCAACTCAAGAAGCAGTAAATGCTGAGGCAGAGGGTGATTAGGAACAAGCAAACTACATTGGAAACTCACCCAGGCAGGCATATGATCCATACTCCAAGACTTACAATCCTGGTTGGAGGAACCACCCAAACTTTTGGTGGGGAAACCAGCAAGACCAAGGCCAAGATCAGAGACGTCATAACCCCAACAACAATTCAGCTCACCAACATTCTACACAGAGATCATATCAGCACCTACCTAACAACACACCTCAACATCCATACCAAAGCCAGAATGGCCCTTCTCATCACTCCAACTCCAACCCACCATCATCCGAAGACAGACTCTCAAGGATTGAGACTCTACTTGAAGTCATATGTAAGGAAGTCCAGGACATTAAAGTGTTTCGAGAGGAAGTACAGTCCAATATTCAGAATCAAGATGCCGCCATCAAGAAACTTGAGACACAAATTGGCTACCTATTCAAGCAAATTCCCAGCCATAACCTGTGCAATAACACTGATCCAAACCCAAGAGAGGAATATTAGGCCATCACCCTCAGAAGTGGGAAGGAATTAAAAGAAATTCCTAAGAATTCACAAGAGAAGAACTCAAACGAAAGGAGAGAGGAACGAGATGAAGTCCAAATTTCCATTCCTAGTTTATAGCAAAAAGGAGAAATACTGAAGCCAGACGTCCCAAAGGCTCCATACCCTCAGCAATTAAAGAAGAAGGGGGACGACAAATAGTTCTTAAGATTTTTGGAAATCTTTAAGAAACTACAAATCAACATACCCTTTGCTGAAGTAATAGAACAAATGCCGCTCTGTGCCAAGTTTTTAAAGGAATTAATGACTAAGAAGAGAAGCTGGAAGAGCAATGAGACTGTGATACTAACCAAAGAATGTAGTGCCATCATTTAGCATAAACTACCCTAGAAATTGAAGGATCCTGGGAGTTTCCATATCCCTTGTATTATAGGGAAAATCATAGTGGAGAAGGCTCTGTGTGACTTAGGAGCCAGCATAAATCTGATGTCAGTAGCTATGATAAGAAAAATGAGGATTGAGGAGGCTAAGCCAACAAAAATGGCCCTACAACTGGCAGACCGATCGTTCAAGTTTCCTCATGGCATAGTAGAAGATTTGCTAGTAAAGGTAGGAGATTTCATCTTCCCAGCAGACTTTGTAGTGCTGGACATGCAGGAGGAAGCCAAGGCCTCCATCATCTTGGGAAGACCGTTCTTGGCCACTGCTGGAGCTGTCATTGACGTTCAAAAAGGTGAAATCACCCTGAGATTACACAATGAAAAGATGACATTCAATGTGTTCAAGGCCATGAGTTACCCACCAGAACTATTGGGAGAATGTATGAGGTTAGATTCACTGGAAGATGCAGTACAGGAGATTTTTGAAGAAGAAAAACTTGAAGGGTTAACAGAGGAGGAATCAACATCTAGCGAAGAGGCTGCAACAGCAGAGATTCATATACAGGGTGCACCAAAGGAAGAGAATGAAAAGATAGAAGCACCCAAACTTGAACTCAAAGCACTGCCACCCACTCTCAAATATGCATACTTAGGAGAGAGTGAAAGTTACCCAGTAATCATAAACTCATCCCTTAGCCGAGATCAAGAGGATGAATTACTCCAAGTATTGTGAAAGCATAAGGATGCCATTGGATGGACCCTCGCTAACCTGAAAGGAATCAGTTCGGCCATATGCATGCATAATATACTATCAGAAGATGATGCCAAACCAACCATTCAACCCCAAAGGAGGCTGAATCCAGTCATGAAGGAAGTGGTACAGAAAGAAGTTATGAAGTTATGGCATGGAAGGGTAATTTACCCGATCTCCGATAGCCCATGGGTCAGCCCCGTGCAAGTTGTCCCAAAAAAGGGAGGAATCACTGTAGTCCCCAATGAGAAGAACGAACTAATCCCTACAAGGACCGTCACAGGATGGCGGATGTGCATAGACTGTAGAAAACTCAATGAAGCTACAAGAAAAGATCATTTCCCCTTCCTTTCATAGATCAGATGCTGGAAAGACTTGCAGGACACGCATATTACTGTTTTCTCGATGGTTATTCAGGATATAACCAAATAGTGGTTGATCCTAGAAACCAAGAGAAAACCTCATTCGCTTGCCCATATGGAGTGTTTGGCTACAGGCGCATGCCATTTGGGCTATGTAATGCACCTGCAACTTTCCAACACTGCATGCTCTCCATTTTCTCATATATGATAGAAAAATTCATTGAAGTCTTTATGGATGACTTTTTGGTATTCGGAGACTCCTTCCCTAATTGCCTAAATCACTTGGCCCTGGTATTAAAAAGATGTTAAGAGACCAACTTGGTCTTGAACTGGGAGAAATGTTACTTTATGGTGACAGGGGGAATAGTTCTTGGCCATAAGGTTTCTAACCAAGGCATTGAGGTAGACAGAGCTAAGGTGGAACTCAGTGAAAAATTACCCCCACCAAGTGATGTAAAGGCAATTAGGAGCTTTTTAGGGCATGTTGGCTTTTACAAAAGGTTTATTAAAGATTTTTCAAAGATAGCCAAGCCCTTAAGCAATCTCCTTGTATCTGATACACCATTTGTCTTTGATGAAAAATGCATGCTAGCATTCGAAAACTCGAAAAAGAGGCTGTCCTCTGCCCCTATCATTTCCCCACCTGATTGGAACTTACCATTTGAACTGATATGTGATGCATCTGATTTTGCAGTAGGGGCAGTGTTAGGGCAGAGGAAAGATAACTTAGTCCATGTGATATACTATGCCAGCAAAGTCCTCAATGACACTCAAAGAAATTACACCACCATTGAAAAGGAGTTGCTGGCAACAGTTTTTGCATTTGACAAGTTTAGATCATACCTCATTGGTGCCAAAGTGATTGTTTTCACAGACCACACAGCACTTAAATACTTGTTTGCCAAGCAGGAGTCAAAACCAAGACTGATAAGGTGGATCTTATTGTTGCAGGAATTCAATATTGAAATTAGAGACAAGAAAGGAGTGGAGAATAAGGTAGCCGATCACCTATCCAGGATCCCTCATGACAAAGGTGGAATACATGATACAAGTGTGAATGAATGTTTCCCAGATGAGTAGTTAATGACGGTTCACAAAGCACCCTGGTTCGCAAACATTGCCAATTTCAAGGCAACTGGGGCTTTACCTCCAGAGATCAACAAATATCAAAAGAGAAAGCTCATTAATGACGCAAAATATTTTGTCTGGGATGAGCCATATCTCTTCAAGAAGTGTTCAGATGGAATCTTGAGAAGATGTGTTTCAGAAGAACAAGGAAGAGAGGTCCTATGGAACTGCCATGGCTCATGCTATGGAGGCCACTTTGGAGGGAAAAGAATTGCAGCCAAGGTGTTACAAAGTGGATTCTTTTGGCCCACCCTTTTCAAGGATGCCAAGGAAGTAGCAAAGAACTACAATGAATGCCAAAGAGCTAGAAACCTACCCAAAAGAAATGAGATGCCACATAATTTCATTTTAGAGCTGGAACTGTTTGACGTATGGGGAATCGATTTCATGGGACCATTTCCAACCTCATATTCAAACAAGTTTATCTTGGTAGCAGTGGATTACGTTTCCATGTGGGTAGAGGCTTTTGCAACCCCAACAAATGATAACATAGTGGTCATAAACTTCCTCAGAAAGAATATCTTTAGCCGGTTCGGAGTCCCACGAGCACTCATCAGTGATGGAGGAAGCCGTTTCTATAACAGACCACTAGAAGCTCTTCTCCTACGATATGGGGTGAAACATAAGGTTACCACACCTTACCACCCCCAAACAAGTGGGCAAACCGAGATATCTAACAGAGAGCTAAAAAGGATTCTGGAGAAGACTGTAGGAGCATTAAGAAAAGACTGGGCAAAGAAGCTAGATGATGCTCTTTGGGCATACAGAACGGCATTCAAAACACCTCTTGGAATGTCCCCATACCAACTGGTATATGGAAAAGCCTGTCATTTACCACTGGAGCTGGAACATAAAGCCCTCTGGGCTCTCAAGCTACTAAATTTTGATAGCATTGCTGCTGGTGAAAAAAGAGTCTTGCAACTTCAAGAAATGGAGGAGTTTAGATCTCAAGCATATGAAAATGCCAAAATCTATAAAGAAAAGGCAAAGAGAAGACATGACCTCAATCTGACACCCAGGAGCTTTGAAAAGGGACAGCAAGTGCTCCTCTACAACTCCAAATTGAGACTTTTTCCTGGGAAACTCAAGTCAAGGTGGTCAGGACCCTTTCTTGTCACAAAAGTCTCACCA
The DNA here is from genome assembly GCF_000816755.2 of Arachis ipaensis. NCBI lineage: Eukaryota > Viridiplantae > Streptophyta > Magnoliopsida > Fabales > Fabaceae > Arachis > Arachis ipaensis. The sequence goes on from NC_029794.2 coordinate 63,855,967, forward strand.
TATGGACACATAGTAATCATGGAGGAAAGTTCGAAGAGGACTTTCACTGTGAACAGACAAAGCTCAAGCACTACATGGGCAACATGGGGCAAAACCCCAAAATGAAGTATCATCTCAATTAATGGAGGAATCGTTGAGCTAGCGACGCTAAAAGAGCGCTTCTTAGGAGGCAACCCAACCTAAGGTAGTTTCCTTTTCATTGTCATTTCAATAAAAATCACAAGTAGTTTTCCCTGTATCGTGAGAAGCTAAGTTTGGTGTTACACACCAAAACAATACAAGAGTGAATGTGTAATTCTAAGTTTGGTGTCCCACCAAAGATTTCAGTTAGAATCACACTACACTCCTTCAATGGCAAATTGCTAGCTCCAACCAATCAGGGGAACCACTTAACAGTAGTTTAGTTTCTAGTTAATAGTTATTTCGTTAATAACAACACATGAGGTTTTCCGCATGTATTCAATCTGTTATACTAGGCAAGGAACTAAGTTTGGTGTGCACACACTAAACTTAGTTCGGAAATTCACAATGCATACATGCATGATAACTATTTCTCAAGTGCTTTGGGAACAAGCAACTTCCAACAACTTTGCAAAAATCTTCTAGAGAAATGGTGCACTATCATCCAAGGAGGTGAAGAAGGATGCAAAAACTATGGATGATGACAAAGGGATAACTAGAAGCCACCACCCGAAGGTTGTATTATTACTTGACTCCATATACTTGGAATGCAAAAAAAATTGGAAGTCCGAATGTGCCCTTGATTAATAATTACTCTTTAGTTTAAATCATTAGAATTTAATGCCTGTTTTCCTTGCGTTTGTCACATGTGTGCTGGTCCAAGTTACCTGCTGCATTTTAACCTTGCTTACTTGTATGCTTGTCCTTTTGAATCAAATAAAAAGAGAATGTATGCTATGAAAGACCAGAGTGAGGTTCATATTGTGGAGTAAGTTCCTAAGTTTGTGGTGTGGTAATAGATTAGCTAAGTTAGTTCACCAACAAGGTAGGAAGGCAACTATCTGTCCTGAAGTCATATGCTTGAAACACACCCCATGAGACTAGCTAAACAACAAGATCCTAATAAGAAAAAGGAAAAGAACAATAAGAGTTGAAAAAGAAAGAAAAGTAATAAGAAATAAGGCTAGGCACCAAGGCCTTGAATCTTGAGGGATGTGTCTGTGGTGCTCTTGTACCAAGGATCTACTTGGATGAATAAGTTCTTAGGAGTGCTTCATCACTTGGTAACTTGGGTTAACTAACCCGGGATTATCAACTGAAAATCCACTATCAAGAGCAACCTTGCTACAGAACATTTAGTAACCCAAAGAGGTGCTGGACACCAAGGCCTCAAGGAAAGAAAATAACAAACCATGTGCATGTGGTGTGCATGTATGGGGGAGAGAGACTTGAGGGAGTAAGTCCTTAGGGGTGTTTCAACACCTAGCACCTTGAACTAACTGGTTCGGGAGTGTTGGCTGAAAGCTTATTTTAAAGAGTCGCCCCCTCACAGAGCACTTAGCCTAAGGATGCAATAAACCTTGAAAAGACAAAGGGGTCAATAAATAAAGGTCTCAAAGGGTGCAATCAAGTGAGTATTCCAGGGCATGATAAAGGTCTGAAAGCCAGTAAAGGAATGAACCTAAATTGCTATGGATGAAACCCCATAAAAACAAGGACATGACTTCCACATTAATGATTCATTTCTCTTGTCATTTCATTCATCATTCTCTTGTTCCGGTACTTGCTTAGGGACAAGCAAGCTTTAAGTTTGGTGATGTGATGCCAGGGCATTTCGGCCAGTTTCACTAACCTTTTCTTTACTGTTTTAGGGTAGTTTCATGCATTTTCTTAGGAAATAAGCAAGTTTTGGGTAGAATTTCACTTACATCTTGATTCAAGCAAACATTGTGAATTTTATATGATTTCATGAGAATTATGCATGAATTTAATGATAAATTGGATGATGCATGATTCATAACTTGGATTAGAGCTTTGATGCACTTTATTTGCTTGATTTCAGGACACAGGAAGCAAGGAAAAGCCACGTTAGTCTAACTAACGTGACCACTAACGTGGAATGGAAGCTAGCTTGCAATGTTAATGAGAAAAGTGATTGCCAAAAACATCTTCGAAGCCATCATAGCCCACGTTAATTACCACGTTAACTACATTAACGTGGTAGTTAACGTGGAGGAAAAGGAAGCTCCAAGCGTTAGTGGTAAAAGTAAGTGCCACTAACGCTCCAAAAGGGCAATTGGCCATGTTAAGAGTCACGTTAACTCAGTTAACGTGAACTCTAACGTGGAAGAGGAAGATAATGCCAACGTTAGTGACACTCACCTTTGTCACTAACGTTGGACTAAGCCACTATGAGCCACGTTAGTTACCATGTTAATTATAATAACGTGGAAGCTAACGTGGAGGAAAGGAATGATGAACCAACGTTAGTGACACTCAACTTTGTCACTAACGTTGGAGATGGCAATTAACACCACGTTAGTGGCCACGTTAATGTAATTAACGTGAGGCACTAACATGGAAAAGGGGCATTTTGGAGCGTTAGCAAAAAAAGTAGGTGTCACTAATGCTATCGAAGATTTCGCAAGCCTACGTTAAAGGTCACGTTAACTATACTAACGTGAACTTTAACGTAGGGAGAAAGGGGTACTCTCAATGTTATTGGGAAAGGTAAACCCCAGTAACGTTTGCGAAGGGCCAAGAGGCAACGTTGGTGGTCAAGCTAGTGATTGTCACTAACGTTAACACCACTAACGCCCTAAGCTAAAGTCCATGCCTACTGCACACTTTCTCTGCAAGTGAAGCTGAGCCCACTAAAGATGATAACTGCTTCAACTCAAGATTCAAAGGCCCATATCCAAGACTTGAAGAGCCAACTAGAAGATCAGAAGAGTCATATAAGTAGGAGTAGTTTTGAACTAGAGAGAAGCTTTTGGATTGGGAGAACCACTCTCTGTATAATTTTACTTTCTCTGCAACTTCTAGTCTTACTGTTAGAATGCATTCTCCATCTTTGTTTTCCATTCCCAGAGCTATGAACAACTAAACCCCTTTCATTGGGTTAGGGAGCTCTGTTGTAATTTGATGGATCAATAATAGTTTTCATTATTCTTCTTCTTTCTTTTCTCTTGAATTTACATAGAAATTTATCTCACCCATTCTCTTTAATTTCTGCAATTTACTTTCATGCTAAATTCCCCATTCCCCATTTAAGATTCTGCAATTTACTTTCCGTCATTTATATTCAGCTCTTTATGTCCAGCATTTACATTTTCTGCTATTTACTTTCCCGCCATTTGATTTTTTGCAACTCTCATATCAAATTCTGCTTAGCTCAACTAGAACATTCCTTTAATTAAAGTTGATTGACCAATCAATCCCTGTGGGATTCGACATCACTTTATTGTGAGTTTTTACTTGACGACAATTCGGTATACTTGCCAAGGGAAATTGTTGAGAGACAAGTTTCTGTGCAACACTACCCATTCAATTTTACTTTTTGCATCTTTACTTTCATGTTTAACACCCTGATCCTATTTAATTTTCAGCAATTTAAGATTCTGTCATTTAATTTCTAGCCATTTAATTTCTGTTCATTTACTTTCTTGCAATTTAAGTTTCCCTCCAATTTTAATTTCTGCAATCCCAATTTTAATTATGATTTTGCTCAACTAGCACAATTCCAGAGTTATAATTGCTGGATTTACCAATCCCTGTGGGATTCGACCTCACTCTTTTGTGAGTTTTTACTTGATGACAATCCGATGCACTTGCCGGAAGAAATTTTTTTGAGAGGCAAATTCCCGCGTATCAAGTTTATGGCGTCATTGCCAGGGATTGGTTTCGTATTGACAATTACTAAATTGAAGGATAACTAGATTGAGCACTTTACTTTTTCCTTTGAGTAATTGAATTTTAATTCCAGTTGTTCATTTAATTTCTGCACTTTTAGTTGTTTTTCTTGAATTTTATCTTACTGCTTTACTTTCCAGCAAGCTAACCTACTAACTATTTGATAAATTTCTCTAACCAAGCTAACTATACTCTATTTTAGTAGACTCTACACTTGCTGTTTCTTGTACTTGTTCATTGTATGACAGGTAGGAGAAAGGAAACTTCAACTTCCTTTGATAGTGAATCGGAAAGAACCTTCTTAAGATTAAGGAGGGAAGCAAGAGGAGAAAGGGTTGTTGGTGCAGAAGAAGTGGAGGAATACTTTGATATAATCATGGAGGATGATATGGAAAACCATCATGAAGGAGAGGTGAACAATCATGCCAGAAGAGGTGGAGCTAACCCAGCTGGACAAGAGAGGAGAGTTCTGGGATCATACATCAATCCAAACCCAGGAAACTGTGGCAGCAGCATTCAAAGGCCAACTATCCATGCTAATAACTTCGAATTGAAACCTCAGCTCATAACTCTTGTGCAAAACAATTGTTCTTATGGAGGAAGTGCCCAAGAGGATCCTAATGAGCATCTCACTAAATTCCAAAGGATATTAATGCCAGGGCATTTTGGCCAGTTTCACTGACCTTTTCTTTACTGTTTTTAGGGTAGTTTCATGCATTTCTTTAGGAAATAAGCTAGTTTTGGGTAGATATTCATTTACATCTTGATTCAAGCATACATTGTGCACTTTACATGATTTCATGAGGATTTTGCATGAATTTAATGACAAATTGGATGTTACATTTCCCATGACTTGGACTAGAACTTTGATGCACTTTATTGCCTGATTTCAGGACAAAAGAAGCAAAGAAGAACCACATTAGTAGCTACGTTAGTTACACTAACGTTAACACTAACGTGGAATGGGAGTAACTTGCAAAGTTAATGAGAAAAGTCATTGCCAATAACGCTCTCGAAGCCATCATTACCCATGTTAAGAGTCACGTTAACTAAGCTAACGTGAACTTTAACGTGGAAGAAAGGAAATGGAGCCAACGTTAGTGACACTTAACATTATCACTAACGTTGGACCAAGCTCATAAGTTGCCACGTTAGTTGCCACATTAACTTAGTTAACGTGGCCTCTAACGTTAAGAAGAAAAGGGGGACACCAACGATAGTGTCATTCAACTTTCTCACTAACGTTGGCCAAGTCACAAGAAGCCGCGTTAACTCCCACGTTAACCTAGTTAACATGGAAGCTAACGTGAAGAAACTAGGTGGTCGACAACGTTAGTGACACCAAACATTGTCACTAACGATGGGATGAACACACACTATCCCCAACGTTAACTCCCACATTAACCTAGTTAACGTGGAAGTTAACGTGAAGAAGAAAGGTTGTCGACAACGTTAGTGACACCAAACATTGTCACTAACGTTGGAAGGAGCCAACACAAGCCACAATGAACCACGTTAACTCCCACGTTAACTTAGTTAACGTGGAAGCTAACGTGAGGAGAGGGATGATGAGCCAATGTTAGTGACATTCAACTTTGTCACTAACATTGGAGATGGCTAGCACAGCCACGTTAGAAGCCACGTTAACCTAGTTAACATGGACTCTAACGTGGGAGCTAAGGGGCACATTGGAACGTTAGTGACAATGGAAGAGCCAACTAGAAGAACAGAAGAGTAGTATATATAGGAGTAGCTTTGAATTAAATTGGGAGTTGGAAATTATAGGGAGCCTCTTGGCATAGAATTAATCTCTGTATTTTACTTTCTCTGCACTTCTATTTTCATCATGTATTCGCCATCTTTGTTTTCATTTTCCAGAGCTATGAACAACTAAACCCATTTCATTGGGTTAGGGAGCTCTGTTGTAATTTAATGGATCAATACTAGTTTTCATTATTCTTCTTCTATCTTTTCTCTTGAGATTCGGAGAATGCAACATCTCCTGAGCCCAATGAACTCCCCATTTCTGATCTTATCCATTCTCTTTAATTTCTGTCATTTACTTTTATGGGCAATTCCCCCATTCCCATTTACAATTCTGCAATTTACTTTCAGTCATTTACTTTCAGTTCTTTAATTCTAGCATTTACTTTTTCTGCCATTTACCTTCCCGCCATTTTATTTTCTGCAATTCTCAACTCAAATTCTGGATTCGCTCAACTAGAACATTCCTCTTATTAAAGTTGCTTGATCAATCAATCCCTGTGGGATTCGACCTTACTCTATTGTGAGTTTTTACTTTACGACAAATTCGGTACACTTGCCGAAGGAAATTTATTATGAGACAAGTTTTTCGTGCATCAAGTTTATGGCGCCGTTGCCGGAGATTGATTGTGCATCAACAATGATTAAATTGGAAGATAACTAGATTGAGCATTTTTGTTTTGTTTGATTTAATTTTCTGTTTGAGTAGTTTACTTTCTGTTTTAGTTAATTTCTTCCCTTTCCCCTACTTTTTCTTTGTTATTTACAATTTATTTCACTAACCCACTAACTATTTGATATATTGCATCACTCACACTAACAGTAATTCTGACAGATATACTTTCTGCACCTATTCTCTTTTCTTGTACTTGTTGGTTGTATGACAGGGAGAAGAAGCGGGGCTTCAACTTCCTTTGATTCTGAACCTGAGAGAACCTTCCTTAGACTAAGGAGGGAGGCAAGAGAAAAACGTGTAGTTGGTGCTGAAGAAGAAAAGGAACACTTTGGGGAATACTTTGAACCAAACATGGAAGAAAACATGGAAAACCATCATGAAGAATAGACTCACAACCATGGCGGAAGAGGTCGAGCAAATCATGCTGGGGAGGATAGAAGAGTTCTAGGCTCTTACATCAATCCAAACCCGGGAAACTGTGGAAGTAGCATTCAAAAGCCAACCATCCATGCCAACAATTTTGAACTAAAACCACAGCTCATCACCTTTGTTCAGAACAACTGTTTGTTCGGAGGAAGTATCCAAGAAGACCCCAATCAACATCTAACCACCTTCCTGAGAATGTGACACAGTGAAGTCTAATGGTGTTCATCCTGACACCTATAGACTGCTCCTATTTCCATTCTCACTCAAGGATAAGGCAACCAAGTGGCTGGAGTCTTTCCCAAAGGAGAGCTTGACAACTTGGGAAGATGTGGTGAACGAATTCTTAGCAAGATTTTACCCCCCTCAACGAATCAATAGGCTGAGAGCTGAGGTCCAAACTTTCAGGCAACAAGATGGTGAGACTCTATATGAAGCATGGGAGAGGTTTAAAGACCTAACGAGGAGGTGCCCACCAGATATGTTCAATGAATGGGTGCAGCTGCACATTTTATATGAAGGGCTCTCTTATGAGTTAAAGAAGACCGTAGACCATTCATCCGGAGGATCTTTGAACAAGAAGAAGACCATTGAGGAGGCCATAGATGTCATTGAAACTGTAGCAGAGAATGACTATTTCTATGCTTCCGAAAGAGGGAACACAAGAGGAGTGATAGAGCTAAACAATGTAGATGTTCTGCTGGCCCAAAACAAGCTCATTACTCAGTAGCTGGCTGACCTCACCAAGAAGATGGAGAGGAACCAAGTAGCAGCAATCTCCACTTCATCAACAACCCAAGAAGGAGTGAATGAAGAAGCAGAGGGAAGTCAGGAGCAAGTCAACTACATTGGGAATTCACCTAGGCAAAACCATAATCCATACTCCAAGACCTACAACCCTGGATGGAGGAATCACCCAAACTTTGGGTGGGAAAATCAACAAGACCAAAGCCTTGATCAAAGACGCCCAAATCCCAACAATGCAAGCCACCAACATTTCACATCTGGACCATATCAACACCCCAATAACAATACCTCTCCACATCCACATTAAAACCAAAATAACTTACCTCATCCTTCCACCTCTAATCACGATCTGCAATCATTTGATGACAGACTCTCAAGGATTGAGAATCTACTTGAAGGCATAGGCAAGGAGATTCAAGACAACAAGGTGTTCAAGGAGGAAGTGTGAGCCAGTTTCAAGAACCAGGGAAACACAATCAAGAGGTTGGAATCTCAAGTGGGGTATCTCTCTGAGCAAATTCCCAAACCCACAGATGGATTCCCAAGTGACACAGAGAAGAATCCGAGAGGTGAAACAAGGAAAGTAAGATGGGAAGATTGCAAGATGGTCACTATAAGTGATAAGGAGACTGAGGACAAGCCAAGCAAGCTGTCAGAATAACCTGAAGATACCTCAGTAGAGAAGAAGGAAAAAGATCATCAAGAACTAGAAATCTCACAACAGGAGCTGCTGAGACTCTATGCACCTTTTCCCCAACTGCTCAATGGTGCTGTGGAGAAGAGAATATACTCAAGCTTTCTAGATTTGTTTGCATCTCTGCATGTCAACATACCATTCATCAAGACTATTCAACAAATGCCCGCATACATCAAGTATATGAAGGAGCTGCTTCCCAGGAAAAGCTCACTCAAGAGAGGCCAAACTATAGTGATGAACAAGGAGTGCAGTGCCCTCATTCAACCACAGTTGCCTACGAAAAGAAAAGATCCAGGGAGTTTTCATGTCCCCTGTGTTGATAAACAAGGAAATAAGCAGTTGTCAAAACTCAAGGAAAAGCTGGAGGAACCTAAACCACCAGAGACATGTGAAGACAACAACAAAATCCCCTTAGAAGAAGAATTCACCAAGAGCAAGGAAACATCAAAAGGGACAAAGAAGAAGGTACCAAGGGGGTGGAGGAACAAAAAGATCCCTACGGAAGACTTCTCTCCAGGAGATAAAGTGATCTCAGTTTACTTCCCAGATATTCCCCCTAATCTCCCCACTGTACCATCTCAGTTACCTAAGGTCTTCACTATCAACAGAGTTTTCCCCTTGGAACATGTAGAGATCATTGATAGAACCAATGGATATAAGTCCAAGGCAAGAGGGGAGGACTTGAAGCATTATCAACCTCCCTGATGAAGGAGAAATGTCAAGCTAGTGATGCTAAAAAAGCGCTTCATGGGAGGCAACCCATGTTTTATGAGCTTTTACTAGTGAATAAGTCAATATTCATGAATTCCAAGCCAAACTTGACAAACACTTGGTGAAATCCTTATATTGCAGTATATAGTGAAGAACAAGTTTGGTGTTCAAAGCGTGCCAAGAAAGCATGAATGCAACTGAAAGCATGCTAGTCTTGGAGCTTTGAACAGAACTTTTCATCACAGTGCTCCAAACTAAGTTTGGTGTCACCCCATGGTGCCACCTATGTGCATATAAGGATACACAGTTAGTTTGTTAGTTGGAGTTAATGAATAAACAATCTAATCTTTTCTTCCTTTTATTATTCTAGCCGTAAAATTTAAATTGATTTTTTTTATGATATTAATTCTTACTTTTCTTATTTGATCATTATAGGAAAAAGGAGCATTGAAGGATATTGATTGGACAATTAAAGGAGAAAGGTTCAACCACTTCATGAAGAGAAACTACACACTTGTCTCAAGAAGGAATGCATTGGAAAATGTTGCCATGCAACATTGAAGAAAAGAGACTCTTGAAGACCGAACCAATAACCCTCACTAAATGATGATCCTTGTCCTTTCTCCATGCACAACCCCTACCATCCATCAAGCAACCATTCCATCAATCCACACCCTCCATTCACTCACAATCTCCCTATATAAGTGAGTTCTAGTGCACACTTACCCCTCACACTCAAATTCCTACTCTCCACACTCCACACTTTCGGCGTCCAAAACCACTTCATCACACCTCATCCTAACCAACCAAATTCTTCATCCATCCTTACCTTCAAATCCCCTCACACAGCAACTCAAATTTATGACATCATCAAGCTCCAAGAGGCAAAAAAGGAAGGAACCAATGGAGAGCATTCCTTTCGATGAGAAGAGATTCAAAACTGCCTTCCATGAATGAGAATTTGAGCGGATCAAGCTCAAAAAGATACTGCTCGAGTTAACCTTCCAATTCAATGAAGACGAATGCCCACAGATTCGGGAGAAGATTGAACAAAGAGGGTGGCAAAGGCTCACTAATCCAGAAGGGAAAATCAATACGAACCTCATCAAAGAGTTCTATGCAAATGTGATCAGAGAAGATAAAGCCAGGGCCCCAACCTTCAAAAGCTATGTAAGAGGAAAGGAGGTGGACTTCAGCCCAGTTGCTATAACAAGAGTTCTTCACCTGAAATCACCACACTTTGATGAGCCCAGTTATCATGCAAGGATAAGTAGGAGCCCAGACAATGATGAGCTCACTGAGATCGTGAATGACATCTGTGTTATAGCAGCTGACTGGGAGAGGTATGGAGATGGGAGACCCCGGTTCATCAAGAGGGGAGACCTTAGCCCGGAAGGCAAGGGGTGGTTTGAACTCGTGACGAGATCCATCCTTCCAGCTGCAAATAATTCAGAAGTAAATATTAATCGAGCAACTATGGTACATTGCCTAATAGAAGATGGAGAAATCAATGTGCATGAACTTATAGCTGAGGGAATTCAAGATTCGGCTGAGAAGCTTGAATCAGGTGCCAGACTTTGGTACCCCAGCACCATTCTCCGATTGTGCACAAAGGCCAAGGTAATCTTTGAGGATGGTAATCCAGACTGGGTGCACCCTGGGAGGCTAATGACGATCCAACGTCTGGAATATACTACACCTACTCAGCAACAAAGAAGGCCACAAATAGGAAAACTAAAGGCAAAAGAAGGAGCTCACCAAGAGGAGTCTCATAAGGAAGAATATCAACAAGAAGAGCATCCTTACCCAGCCGACTTGAATATGAATCACCTTCTAAAAGCCATTGAAGATTTGGGGATGAGACATATGGAAGGACAAGAGCAAATACTAAACCTTCAGTCCAACTGGATGAGCCAACAAGAAGAGTGGCAGAAACAACAAATGGAGCAGCAACAGGAACAATACTCCCAGCTCACTCAAGCCATTCATCAAGTTACTGAGAGGCAAGAACGTCAAGATAAGCATTTGCAGGAACTCAATCAGCGACAAATAGCTCAGATGAAAGCATTTAATGAGTTCACTGTACTTAATGAAGGACGGCAACTACATAGGGAGGAGTTCAACGTAAACACTCAAGCCAAGTTGAACTACATGTCTAGTAATATGCATCATCTACACTATGCCATCCCTACATATGATGAGGTCCAAAAAGATTTTGTAGAACAAGAAGAGAGGAAGGTGAAACAGCAGAAGGAAACACTCAAGAAGAAGATGGAAGATGGTGGTTTCTGGAAGAAGCTGCTTGGAAAAGGCAAGGGAAGTGGGAGCACAAGCAATCAAGAAAAACACCAAGAGGACAAGCAAGAAGGAGAGCATGGACATCCACAAGAGTAAAAGGTGATGGAGTTCCTTCTTTGGTCCATCTTTTTCTATGCTTTGAATAAGGAAGATCTTGTATGAAATAGAACTTGCTTCCATGTTAAGTTTGAACTTTTTTTTTCTTTATTTCTATCTTTTAAGTTTTGAGTTGAAGAGGTCTATGCTTGCTGGTCTTTATGTCACTGCACCCATACTTTGCTTACTTGTATGTTTGTTCCTTTAAATCAAATGAAAAGAGAATGAGTGTTTTTAAATACCAGAGATGAGTTCATACTATGGAATAAGTTCATGAGTTTATGGTATAGTCATAAGTTAGCTAAGTTGGTTCAACCATAAGGTGGGAGGACAACTATTTGTCATGAATACTATGCTTGAGACACACCCCATGAGACTAGCTAAATAAGAAGATCCTAATAAGAAAAAGGGAAAGAACAATAAAGGTTGAAAAATAAAAGGAAAAGAGTAAGAAATAAGGCTAGGCACCTATGGTTTTAATCTTGAGGCATGTGTCTGTGGTGCTCCTGTGTGAGGGATCTACTTGGATGAATAAGCTCTTAGGGGTGCCTTATCACTTGGTAACTTGGGTTAACTAACTCGGGATTATCAGCTGAAAGTCCACTATCAAGAGTAACCCTCAATACAGAGCATTTAGTAACCCAAAGATGTGCTAGACACCAAGGTCTCAAGAAAAGAAAATAAATAAACTATGTGCTTGTGGTGTGTATGTATGGGGGAGAGACTTGAGCAAGTAAGTCCTTAGGGGTGCTTCAACACCTAGCACCTTGAACCAACTGGTTCGGGAGTGTTGACTGAAAGCTTATTTTAAAGAGTTGCCACCTTACAGAGCACTTAGCTTAAGAACAAAAATAAGCCCTGAAATAACAACAAAAGGATCAATGAATAAAAGTCTCATGGGATGCAACCACCGTGAGTATTCTAGGACATGATAAAGGTCTGAAAGCCAGGAATGAACCTAAGTTGCTATGCATGAAACCACCATAAAACCAGGGACATGACTTCCACAAGAATGACTCATGTCTCTTGGCATTCCATTCATCATTCTCTTGTTCCAGTACTTGCTTAGGGACAAGCAAGCTTTAAGTTTGGTGTTGTGATGCCAGGGCATTTTGGCCAGTTTCACTGACCTTTTCTTTACTGTTTTTAGGGTAGTTTCATGTATTTCCTTAGGAAATAAGCTAGTTTTGGGTAGATATTCATTTACATCTTAATTCAAGCATACATTGTGCACTTTACATGATTTCATGAGCATTTTGCATGAATTTAATGACAAATTGGCATTTCCCATGACTTGGACTAGAACTTTGATGCACTTTATTGCTTGATTTCAGGACAAAGGAAGCAAAGAAGAACCACATTAGTAGCTACGTTAGTTACACTAACATTAACACTAACGTGGAATGGGAGTAACTTGCAAAGTTAATGAGAAAAGTCATTTCCAATAACGCTCTCGATGCCATCATTGCCCACGTTAAGAGTCACTTTAACTAAGCTAACGTGAAATTTAACGTGGAAGAAAGGAAATGGAGCCAACGTTAGTGACACATAACATTAACACTAACGTTGGACCAAGCTCATAAGTGGCCACGTTAGTTGCCACGTTAACTTAGTTAACGTGGCCTCTAACGTTAAGAAGAAAAGGGGGACGCCAATGTTAGTGTCATTCAACTTTCTCACTAACGTTGGCCAAGTCACAAGAAGCCACGTTAACTCCCACGTTAACCTAGTTAATGTGGAAGCTAACGTGAAGAAACTAGGTGGTCAACAACGTTAGTGACACCAAACATTGTCACTAAAATTGGGATGAACACACACTACCCCCAAGAAGCCACGTTAACTCCTACGTTAACCTAGTTAACGTGGAAGTTAACGTGAAGAAGAAAGGTTGTCGACAATGTTAGTGACACCAAACATTGTCACTAACGTTGGAAGGAGCCAACACACGCCACAATGAGCCACGTTAACTCCCACGTTAACTTAGTTAGTGGCAATGTTTGTGCCACTAACGTTGAGGTTAACATGGCTCTTACTTGGGTGAGGAACGTTAGTGAAAAAGTTGAATGTCACTAACGTTCTCGAACCCATATTTTTACTGAACCTCAACACCACTAACGTCCTAAGCTAAAGTCTCTGCCCACTTCACACTTTATCTCTGCAAGTAAAGCCAAGCCCAATGAAGAAGAGAACTGCTTCAAACTCAAGATCCAAAGGCCCATACCCAAGACTTGAAGAGCCAACTAGAAGAACAGAAGAGTAGTATATATAGGAGTAGCTTTGAATCAAATTGGGAGTTGGAAATTATAGGGAGCCTCTTGGCATAGAATTACTCTCTGTATTTTACTTTCTCTACACTTCTAGTTTC
>NC_029794.2:63869704-63886885 GCF_000816755.2 Arachis ipaensis
AAATGCATGTGGTATAATCAGTGACCATACTTCATCTCTTCTCATGAGCAATTGACCAATGAATTGGCTATTGATCAAGATTTGAGAGATTGAATTACAAGAAATTGTAATTCGATCACTTAAGAGTGCCAAGGAGATCAATGAGTGCATTGATTGAGGAAGAGATGAAAATGAAATTGATCCGGAGAATGCAACATCTCCAGAGCCCAATGAACTCCCCATTTCTAATCTTATCCATTCTCTTTAATTTCTGTCATTTACTTTTATGAGCAATTCCCCCATTCCCATTTACAATTCTGCAATTTACTTTCAGTCATTTACTTTCAGTTCTTTAATTTTAGCATTTACTTTTTCTGCCATTTACCTTCCCGCCATTTTATTTTCTGCAATTCTCAACTCAAATTCTGGATTCGCTCAACTAGAACATTCCTCTGATTAAAGTTGCTTGATCAATCAATCCATGTGGGATTCGACCTCACTCTATTGTGAGTTTTTACTTGACGACAAATTCGGTACACTTGCCGAAGGAAATTTGTTATGAGACAAGTTTTCCGTGCATCAGATATGTGACATGGTTAAGTCTAATGGTGTTCATCCTGACACCTATAGATTGCTACTGTTTCCATTTTCTTTGAGGGACAAAGCATCAAAATGATTGGAATCATTCCCAAAGGAAAGCCTGACAACCTGGGAAGATGTAATGAACAGATTTTTGGCAAGGTTCTACCCTCCACAAAAGGTAAATAGGCTAAGAACTGAAGTGCAAACATTCAGACAGCTGGATGGTGAGACCATTTATGAAGCCTAGGAGAAATTCAAGGATTTGTCAAGGAAATGCCCCCTGACATGTTTAATGAGTGGGTACAAATTCATATCTTCTATGAAGGGTTGAATCATGAATCAAAGAAGGCTGTAGACCACTCATCTGGAGGTTCACTTAACAAGAAGAAGACCATTGAGGAAGCCATTGATGTGATAGAGACAGTGGCTGACAATGAGTATTTTTATACCTCAGATAGGAGCAACAACAGGGGAGTCTTAGAATTGAATCAAATGGATGCAATCCTGGCTCAGAACAAGATGATCACCAAGCAACTTGCTGAATTGACCAAGCAAATGGAGAAGAATCAGGCTACAGCTATCCACACTCAACCATCACCCCAAGAAGAGTTGGAGACAGAAGAAGGAGTTAACTGGGAGGAAGCTAATTACCTTGGGAATTCATCTAACCAATGATCCTTACTCCAAAACCTATAACTCTGGTTGGAGAAACTACCCAAACTTTGGGTGGGGGAACTAACAAAACCAAGGCCAAGACCACAGACCTCATAATCCAACCCAGTACAACTACTCCACACACCAAAATTCTAACCAAAGACCATATCAGACCACACAAAATACTTATTCACACCCACCACATCAAAACCATAACAACCACTCTCAACACCCCAATTCAAACCAACTGTCACCACGTGAGAATGATAGAATGGCCAGGATGGAAGCCATGCTTGCAAACCTTTGCAAGGAGTGTGAGGACATAAAGAAATTCAAGGAAGATGTGAGAGGGAGTATAAAAAGCCAAGGAGAGGTTATTAAGAATCTAGAAGCTCAAGTCGGACATCTTTCACAGCAAATTCCGAAGTCCACTGATAGTTTCCCAAGTGACATAGAGAAAAATCCAAAAGGGGAAATGAAGAAATCCTGGAAGAAGACACCAGCAAACCAACAGAGCACAGCCAAGGAAACTCCCAGAGCAACATCGAGAAAAAGGAACAAGGAACTGGATCTTCATAAAGAAAAGACTCAACAAGGAAGGAAACTTTGAAGCCTTATGTGCCAAAGGAACCATTTCCCCAGAGACTCAAGGAAGATGAGAAAGAAAAGTCATATTCAAGATTCCTAGACATGTTTGCATCTCTTAGTGCCAACATTCCCTACCTCGAAATCCTCAAACAGATGCCTACTTGTATCAAGTGGATGAAGGAGCTACTAGCCAGGAAGAGCAACCTGAAAGGTGGCCAAACAGTGGTGATTAACAAGGAATGCAGTGCTCTCATTCAGAGAGACGTACTCCTGAAGAAAAAAGATCCAGGGAGCTTTCATATTCCCTGTATCATAGAAGAAACAAAAATTGACAGAGGATTTTATGATCTAGGAGCTAGCATAAATGTGATGCCTCTATCTCTAATGAAAAAATTGCAAATCAATGAGGTGAGATCCACTAATGTAATCATACAATTGGCTGATAAAACTCAAAAGCAGGCTGAAGGTATAGTGGAAAATCTATTGGTGAAGGTGGGAAATTACTTCCTCCCCACAGACTTTGTTGTTCTGGACATGGAGGAAAGTTACCTCCATCCAATTATTCTAGGGAGACCATTTATAACTACTGGTCGAGCACTCATTGATGTAGAACAGGGAGAGCTGATACTGAGAATACATGAAGAGCAGCTCACTTTTCAAGCCTTCAAGCTCTTGCATGAATCTGAACAAGAGAACAAGGAATTAAAGCAAGAATACATTGAGAGTCCCCTAAAGGAGAATAGTAATGAACCACAAGGCCAGCATTTGAAGCTTACCTCGATGGATAAATAAGTAGCTGAAGAGAAGAAGCAACCAAATGAGTTCAAGGAAGAGCTGAAGCCACAAGAGTTGAAAGAAGCAGCTAACAAGGAACTCCCTGACACAACAAGAGTCAATGGGGCACTACTAGAAGAAGAGAAAAGAGTTGTGAAGAGACCACCAAGGGGTTGGAGAAGCAAGAAGGTTTCTCTCCTGGAGACAAGGTGATATCAACCCACCATCCACTAATCCCACCCCATCTTCCCACCATTCCATCTCAGTTACCTCAAGTGTTCATTATCAGAAAGGTCCTTTCCCTGGAGCATTTAGAAATCATCAAGGAATCAAGTGGAGAAAGCTTTATAGTGAGAGGAGAGGACCTCAAACATTATAGTCCACCCTAGTAGTAAACCAACCGTTAAGCTAGTGACGCTAAAGAAGCGCTCCATGGGAGGCAACCCATGATTTAATTTCTTTGTTTTTAATGTTTCGGTTTGAATAATAATTGTTGCTCTAACATGTATCCGAGATCGTTTAGACAATTTTGACAATTATCATGACATTGAGAAGCATATGATCTAATTCTAAGTTTGGTGTGCCTACTGGCACACTAAGATACCTTTCAAAAAATGATGATAATAGTGCCAGTTTGACATTTGTTTCCTGGAATATATAGCCAAATATTAAATTTGGTGTTCTATATATTGCAAGCACAAGTCATGAGAATCAAAGTTTTCTTGAGTTTTGAAGGTCATGAAAGTGCAACCATGGTTATAATTTTTAGTTCATGTTTAGAAATAGCAAAATAAAGTTTTCTCAGGATGGTTTAACCAAAAATTGACACTAATTTCATTGAGATTTCAATGACAACACTTGAAGGAAGTGACAC
Source organism: Arachis ipaensis (assembly GCF_000816755.2). Taxonomy (NCBI): domain Eukaryota; kingdom Viridiplantae; phylum Streptophyta; class Magnoliopsida; order Fabales; family Fabaceae; genus Arachis; species Arachis ipaensis. Next base: position 63,873,156 of record NC_029794.2, read on the forward strand.
TCTTAACCATGTGACCAAACACTAAGTTTGGTGTCCTCCAGGACGATATATGGTGGCACCAAAAAGAGTCACGGTTGGTTAAATAAGAATGAGGAATGATAGTCAATGTTTTAGTTTTAAATATTAATTGTCTCTTACCACCACTTGTTAGTACTCACTCATTTTGTCTTGTTATGATGGTTAGGTGAGCAGAGAACTATTTAATGAAAACAATAAGACAAAGAAGGGTAAGGCTAGCATGAAGACAAAAGTGGATCACATGGCTTGAAGGGTGAGTCTGCACATCCTTGGAAGAAGCACTTGGAAGACCGAAGAGATGTGCTTCATGAGGAGGCAACTTTTGTCTTTATTCAATTTTACTTGCAAACCCTTCATTTGTAAACTTGCCCAAGGAATCCTAGCCATCCATTCTTCATTAATGTTTACTATAAAAAGCCTCACTTGAACTGTGCATGTGAACCAAAATCTCACACTTCTTGTACTCTGGATATTCAACTTTTGTGTTCTCTAAAACTAAAGCCTAGAAACCGTGTCCTTGTGCAACAAAGCACCCTTGTTCACTTGCTTTCATAACACTACCTTAACTTCAAATACTTCCCATCCAAGAGTGCATCACACCAACCAATTCTCTTCATAAAACCCTTAACCTCAACTCGGCCAACCATCAAGGGAAGCATGGCTTCTTCTTCAAGTTCTAAAAGAAGAAGTGGAAAGGAACCCATGGTTGAAGAAGGTGAAAACGAATATGATCGATGGAAGTTCAAATCATGGTACCATCAAATGCAACTTGGGTGGATGAATGACAAAAAGATATATCCAGAAGTCCCATTCCAGCTACCTGATGATGGGTGCCTAGAAATAAAAGCTAAGATCAGAAAGAGAAAGTGGGAAGAGCTTACCTCACCAATCACCAAGATTAACGCAAACATCATAAGAGAGTTTTATGCTAACACACCAAGGCTTGATATGACTGAAGCCCCAACTTACAAGAGCTATGTACGGGGAGTGGAAATGGAGTTTAGTTTGAAGACCATCATGAAGGTCTTAGGACTTAGGACAACCCATTTTAATGAGGCAGGATACCATGAAAGGGTAAATGGAAACCTAGATTATGATAAAATCTCTAGTGATATCTGTGTGGTGAATGCTGACTGGGAGAGAGACAATCAAGGAAGGCACAAGTACTTGAAAAAGGGAGATCTCATCCCTGAAGCAAAAGGCTGGTATGAGCTGATAAAGAGGTCAATTCTTGGCACAGTGAACACCTCGGAGGTTAACAAGCAAAGGGCAATCATGCTACACTGCATAATAGTGGGGGGAGAGATAAAGGTCCATGAGATAATTGCAAATGGCATTCAAAAGGTTGCAGAAAAAACTCTGCTGAAGCCTGGCTCCATTATCCAAGCACCATTATGAGGTTATGCATGAAGGCCAGAGTACCCCTAGAGGATGCACACCCAACATGGCTATATCCAGGCATGCCAATAACCCTCGAAAGGATGATGAATGTCATAGAGGCACAACAGAGTCGAAGACCACAAAGGAGGAGAAGGAGAGAAGAACCACAGGAGGAAGCAAGACAACAAGAAGAACAGGAAGAGCAATAATTCCAACCACAAAACAACATCGACATGGTGCGAATGCAAGAAGCAATTGAAAGGTTATCAGAAAAGTACATGGGAATTCAAGAGCAGCAGGAAGAATTTCATTCATAGTACATGGGAACTCAACAAAGACAAGAGGAGCTTCAGTTGAGAATGATGACTCAATAGAGAGACTATGAGTCAAGATCCTTAACTATGCAAAGGGAACAAGCTTCACATTTTCAAGAATCTTTCAACCAACTTGCCCAACTTGAAGTTGAGAACATGAGAGCTTTCAAGGAGTTCACGACCCTTCAAGATGCAAGACATGGAGTTCAAGTTGATTACAATATAAATGGCCAAATCTAGCTCAACTACATTGGGGAACATCTGCATAGCATGGACCCAGCATATCCAATTTACGATGAATACTTCAAGGAAAGGTGCGAAAGAGAAATAGACAAAGCAATACGCCTTAAAAACAGAGTAGAAGAGACAATGAAGAAAGCTGGATTCTGGCAAAAGCTAAAAGGAAAAGGCAAGGGAGAAACTAGTAAGCAAGCAAGCGAAAAGAAGAAAAAAGACAAACAAGATAAAAAATGAAAGGTGGACTCGCTCCTTGGTTATTCCCTTCAATAAAGAAAGAACATGTCTATTTTTGTTAATTTTAGTTTAAGCTGTTCTGCATCCTGTTATGTTTAATCTTTGCAATAAGTTTGCTAGCCTAGATATGTGTGCTCTCACTTTCACTTGTTAAATGCTTGTCTTGTCCCCTGAGTCTGGCCGAATGTGAATTTAAAGTGGAGGGGGTGGGTTTGAAAATTTTGAAAAAGATATGCTAAAAGATATGATTTGTAAAAAAATAATTATGATATGCAAAAGATGTGGTTTTAAAATTGAAAAAATAAGAGAGAGATTTGAAAAAGATAAATCTAATTTTTGAAAAGATAGTATGATGATTTGGAAAAGATTTGAAAAGAAGTTGAAGAAGAATGAAGAAAGATTTTATAATTTTTTTTTTTTGAAATTGAAATTGAAAGATGATAATTTGTGACGTGTTTATGCAAGAAATTATGGATGAAATCATGGAAATTTGAAAAAAATTGAGTTGGAAAACAAAACTTCTTCTCCTCCACAATCCTGGCGTTAAACGCCCAACTGCTGCTTGTTTTGGGCATTTAACGCCCATCTGTAGCTTCTTTTGGGTGTTTAACGCCCAGTTGTAGCTTTTGGCTGGCGTTAAACGCCAGAAATCTTTTATTACTGGGCATTTTCCTGAACGCCCAGGATGCTGTAAGTTTGGCGTTAAACGCCCAGAATGGTAAACGCCCAGTAAAAGCTTCTTTTGGGCATTTAACGCCCAAATATACCTCTTACTGGCGTTTTCTTGCCAATGAGCTCCTTTTCCCTATTTTGTGCTCTGAATCCTTCTGTAGCTCTGTGAACTTATGCAATTGATTTTTTACCTTGAAGATTATTTACATTAAACTCATATAATTATTATTTAAATAACAAATAAGCTTTGCTAATGGCTGGATTGCCTCCCAGCAAGCACTTCTTTATTGTCTTTAGCTGGACCTTGCTGAGCTTTTAATCTAGCCTCAGCTTTGAGCATTCTTGTTCAACATTGCCTTTAAGATAATGCTTGATTCTCTATCCATTAACAATGAACTTTTTATTAGAATCATTGTCTTGAAGCTCCACATAGCCATATGGTGACACACTTGTAATCACATATGGTCCTTTCCACCGGGATTTCAGTTTCCCGAGGAATAATCTAACCCTAGAGTTGAACAGCAGAACCTTTTTTCCTGGTTCAAAGACCCTGGGTGACACTTTCTTATCATGCCACCTTTTTGCTTTCTCTTTGTAAATCTTAGCATTTTCGAAAGCATTGAGTCTGAATTCCTCTAGCTCATTCAGCTGGAGCAATCTTTTCTCTCCAGCTAATTTGGCATCAAAGTTTAGGAATCTGGTTGCCCAGTAGGCCTCATGTTCCAGTTTCACGGGAAAATGACAGGCCTTACCATACACAAGTTGGTATGGAGAGGTCCCTATAGGAGTCTTTAATGCTGTTCTGTATGCCCACAGAGCCTCATCCAAGCTTCTTGCCCAATCCCTTCTACGGGTAATTACAGTCCGTTCCAGGATTCTTTTTGGTTCTCTATTAGAGACTTCAGCCTACCCATTTGTCTGTGAATGATATGGAGTTGCTACTTTGTGGCTAATTCCATATCGGACCATAGCGGAGTAAAGCTATTTATTGCAGAAGTGAGTGCCCCCATCACTGATTAGTGCTCTAGGGACACCAAACCTGCTGAAGATATGTTTTTGGAGGAACTTCAGCACTGTCTTAGTATCATTAGTGGATGTTTCAATGGCCTCTACCCATTTGGATACATAGTCAACTGCCACCAGAATGTAAGTGTTTAAGTATGATAGTGGGAAAGGTCCCATGAAGTCAATACCCCATACATCAAACAACTCAATCTCTAGGATCCCTTGCTGAGGCATGGCGTAACCATGAGGCAGATTACCAGCTCTCTGGCAACTGTCACAGTTACGCAAAAACTTTCGGGAGTCTCTATGGAGAGTAGGCCAGTAGAAGCCACATTGGAGGACTTTAGTGGCTATTCGCTCACCTCCGAAATGTCCTCCATATTGTGATCCATGACAATGCCATAGGATCTTCTTTGCTTCTTCTCTAGGCACACATCTACGGATTATTCCATCTGCACATCTCTTAAAGAGATATGGTTCAGCCCACAAGTAGTACTTTGCATCAGTAATTAATTTTTTTGTTTGTTGCCTGCTGTACTCCTTGGGTATGAATCTTGCAGCTTTATAGTTTGCAATGTCTGCAAACCATGGTATTTCTTGAATGGCAAACAATTGCTCATCCAGAAAGGTTTCAGAGATCTCAATAGAGGGGGGGACGCCCCTTCTACTGGTTCTATCCGTGACAGATGATCAGCCACTTGATTTTCTGTCCCTTTTCTGCTCTTATTTCTATATCAAACTCTTGCAGAAGCAACACCCATCTTATGAGCCTGGGTTTTGAATCTGATGCACGAAAAACTTGTCTCTCAACAAATCTTCCTTCGGCAAGTGTATCGAAGTTGTCGTCAAGTAAAAACTCACAATAGAGTGAGGTCGAATCCCACAGGGATTGATTGATCAAGCAACTTTAATTAGAAGAATGTTCTAGTTGAGCGAATCCAGAAATTGGTTTGAGAGTTGCAGAAAATAAAATGGCGGGAAAGTAAATAACCGAAAAGTAAATGCTAGAATTAAAGGACTGGAAGTAAATGACTGAAAATAAATTGCAGAATTATAAATGGGAATGGGGGATTTGCTCATAAAAGTAAATGACAGAAATTAAAGAGAATGGGTAAGATCAGAGATGGGGAGTTCATTGGGCTTAGGAGATATTGCAATTCTCCGAATCAAGTTCATTTTCATCTCTTCCTCAATCAATGCACTCATTGATCTCCTTGGCAATCTTAAGTGATTGAATTACAATTTCTTGCAATTCAATCTCTCAAATCTTGATCAATAGGCAATTCCTTGGTCAATTGCTCATGAAGAGATGAAGTATGGTCACTGATTATACCACATGCATTTCCCAAACCAAGTATTGAGAGGGTTATAGTCACATACCCATCCAAACCCAATTTGGTCCAGCATGAGAAAGCATTTCTAGCTTGATCTCTTCATTCCTCTTTCAAGGTTCAAAAGAGATCCAAGTTTGAATAGCTTCTCTTCCAAGATAACTACTCAATAGGATAAAGATCGAATGCTTTCAAGTAAAATCAAGAGGAAAGATAGAAGAAGAATAATGAAAATTAGTATTGATCCATCAAATTACAACAGAGCTCCCTAACCCAATGAAAGGGGTTTAGTTGTTCATAACTCTTGAAAATGAAAACAAAGATGGAGAATACATCATAAAACTAGAAATTGCAAAGAAAGTAAAATACAGAGAGTAGTTCCCTTTTTCCCAGCCTCCAGAACTTCTTTACAATTCAAAGCTACTCCTATATATACTACTCTTCTCAGCTTCTAGTTTACTCTTCAAGTCTTGGGCCTTCGGATCTTGAGTTTGAAGCAGTTCTTTTCTTCATTTGGGCTTGGCTTTACTTGCAGAGAAAAAGTGCTAAGTGGGCAGAGACTTCAGCTCAGGACGTTAGGGGTGTTAATATTTAGTGAAAATATAAGTTCGAGAACGTTAGTGAAACTTAACATTGTCACTAATGTTCCAATGCACCCCTTAGCCTCGTTGCTTACTCTTTTTCTTTTGTTTTTCACTTCCATTGTTCTTTCCCTTTTCTCTTCTTAGGATCTTGTTATTAACTTAGTCTCATGAGTATATCCATAGTCAAGTATTCAGGATAGATAATTGTCCTCCTAGCTTGTGGTTGAACCAACTTAGCTAACTTATGACTACCCCAAAGATTCATGAATGCACCTCCACATTATGAGCTCTACTCTGGTCTTTTAAAAACATAATCATTCTCTTCTTCAATTAATTTAAAGGGACAAGCATACAAGTAAGTTAAGTGATGGTGCAGTAACATAAAGACTAGTGCACATAGACCTATTCAGAACTTAAAAGACAGAATTTAAAAAGGGTTCAACTAAGAGTAACTATAAATCAGAAGTGCATTCGAGCTTCCAACTTTCAACAATTCTGAGTACAATGGAATTAGGGAACAATACAACCTTCGGTTGATGATCTCTGGTCCCCCTCTCTCTTTGTCATCATCCTAGTTTTTGCTGCCTCACTTCTTTGGGTGAAGTTGCATCATTTCCTTATAAGATTCCTGCAAGGTTACTGGAAGTTTCTTGTTCCCAAAGCACTTGAGATATAGTTAGCTTACATATATACTTGTGCCTCTTGAACTCAATTTGGTGTGTGAACACCAAACTTAGTTCTTTGCCCAGTACAAGACATTGCATATATGCAGAGACCCTCATATCTTGTTATCAATAAAGCAATGATCACCTATAGTCTATCTACATCTAAGTGGTTTCTCTTGATTGGATGGAGCTAGCAATGTTCTTTTGGAGTGGAGTGTAATTCTAACCAATGTCCTTTAGTGGAACACCAAACTTAGAACTACACTATCACTCTTGGATTGTTCTGGTGTGGAACACCAAACTTAGCTCCTTACAATACAGGGAAAACAACTTTGTGATTTTTATTGAAATAAAGATGAAAGTGAAACTACCTGAGGTTGGGTTGCCTCCCAACAGAGCACTCTTTTATCGTCGCTAGCTCGACGAGTCCTTGATTACTTGAGGTGGTACTTTACTCTGGAGTTTTCCCCCATGTTGCCCAGATAATGCTTGAGTCTTTGTCCATTCACTGTAAACGTCCTCTCTAAACCTTCATCCGTGATTTCGATGTGGCCATATGGTGATACTTTTCTAACCATGAAAGGTCCGGACCACCTTGACTTGAGTTTTCCTGAGAACAGCCTTAATTTAGAATTATAAAGGAGTACTTGCTGCCCTTTTTCGAAACTCCTGGGTGCAAAATGCATGTCATGTTTTCTCTTTGCCTTCTCTTTATACATCTTAGTGTTTTCATAGGCTTGTGACCTGAATTCCACCATCTCTTGTAGCTGCAAGATCCTTTTTGCACCAGCAGCAATGCTGTCAAAATTTAGTATCTTGATGGCCCAAAGAGCTTTGTGTTCTAGCTCCAATGGTAAATGACAAGCCTTCCCGTAGACTAGTTGATATGGAGACATTCCAAGTGGAGTTTTGAATGCTGTTCTGTATGCCCAAAGAGCATCATCCAACTTCTTCGACCAATCCTTTCTAGATGCACCCACAGTCTTTTCCAGGATCCTCTTCAGCTCTCTGTTGGACATCTCAGTTTGCCCACTTGTTTGAGGATGGTAAGGTGTGGCTACTTTGTGTTTTATCCCATATCGTAAGAGGAGAGCTTCTAGTGGTTTGTTACAAAAGTGGCTCCCTCCATCACTGATGAGGGCTCTTGGGACTCCAAACCGGCTAAAGATATTCTTCCTGAGGAAGTTCATGACTACCTTGTTATCATTAGTTGGGGTTGCAATAGCCTCTACCCACTTGGAAATATAATCCACTGCTACCAGGATGTATTTGTTTGCATATGAGGTTGGGAATGGTCCCATGAAATCAATCCCCCATACATCAAATAGTTCCAGTTCCAAGATGAAATTTTGTGGCATGGCGTTTCTTTTGGGCAGGTTTCCAGATCTTTGGCATTCATTGCAGCTTTTCACTAGTTCCTTGGCATCCTTGAAAAGGGTGGGCCAAAAGAATCCGCTTTGTAACACCTTTGCTGCAGTTCTGTCCCCTCCAAAGTGCCCGCCATAGCATGAACCGTGGCAGTTCCACAAGACTTCTCTCCCTTCCTCTTCCGAAACACATCTTCTAAGAATTCCATCTGAACATTTCTTGAAGAGATATGGCTCGTCCCAGACAAAGTATTTTGCATCATTCATGAGCTTCCTCTTTTGATGTTTATTGATCCCTGGGGGTAATGCCCCAGTTGCCTTGAAATTTGCAATATCTGCGAACCATGGTGCTTTGCGAACTGTCATCAACTGCTCATCAGGGAAGAGCTCGTTCACATTTGTATCATCTTCTCCACCTTGCTCATGAGGGATTCTGGAGAGGTGATCTGCCACATTGTTCTCCACTCCTTTCTTGTCTCTGATTTCAATATCAAATTCCTGCAACAGTAAGATCCACCTTATTAGTCTTGGCTTTGATTCTTGCTTGGCAAACAAATACTTAAGTGTTGTGTGATCTGTAAAAACAATCACTTTAGCACCAATGAGGTATGATCTAAATTTGTCAAATGCAAAAACTATTTCTAGCAATTCCTTTTCAGTAGTGGTATAATTTCTTTGAGTTTCATTAAGGACTTTGCTAGCATAGTATATCACACGAACTAGGTTATCTTTCCTTTGTCCTAACACTGCCCCAACTGCAAAATCAGATGCATCACACATCAATTCAAATGGTAGGTTCCAATCAGGTGGGGAAATGATAGGAGCAGAGGATAACCTCATTTTCAAATGTGCAAATGCTAGCATGCATGTTTCATCAAAGATGAATGGTGTATTAGATACAAGGAGATTGCTTAAGGGCTTGGCTATCTTTGAAAAATCTTTAATGAACCTTCTGTAAAAACCAGCTTGCCCTAAAAAACTTCTAATTGCCTTGACATCACTGGGTGGGGGTAGTTTTTCAATAAGTTCTACTTTAGCTCTATCAACCTCAATGCCTTATTGAGAGACCTTGTGACCAAGGACTATTCCTCCTGTCACCATGAAGTGGCATTTTTCCCAGTTCAAGACCAAATTGGTCTCTTGGCATCTTTTCAATACCAAGGCGAGGTGATGTAGGCAACTAGGAAAAGAATCTCCGAATACCGAGAAATCATCCATAAAAACTTCAATGAATTTTTCTATCATATCTGAAAAGATAGAAAGCATGCAGCGTTGGAAAGTTGCAGGGGCATTGCATAATCCAAATGGCATGCACCTATAGGCAAACACTCCATACAGACAGGTAAATGAGGTTTTCTCTTGATCTCTTGGATCAACCACTATTTGGTTATATCCTGAATAACCGTCGAGAAAATAATAATATGCGTGCCCTGCAAGTCTTTCCAACATCTGATCCATGAATGGAAGGGGAAATGATCCTTTCGTGTAGCCTCATTTAGTTTCCTGTAGTCTATGCACATCCGCCATCCTGTGACGGTCCTTGTAGGTATGAGCTCGTTCTTCTCATTGGTAACCACAGTGATCCCTCCCTTCTTTGGCACAACATGTATGGGGCTAACCCAAGGGCTGTCCGAAATTGGGTATATGACTCCTCCTTGCCAAAGCTTTATAACCTCTTTCTGTACCACTTCCTTCATGATTGGGTTCAGCCTTCTTTGGGATTGAATTGATGGCTTGGCATTATCTTCCAACAGTATTTTATGCATGCATATGGTTGAACTGATTCCTTTCAAGTCAGCAAGGGTCCATCCAATGGCATCCTTATGCTCCCGCAGCACCTTGAGTAGTTCGTCCTCTTGATCTTGACTGAGAGATGAATTTATGATCACTGGATAGTTTTCATTTTCTCCTAGATATGCATATTTGAGAGTGGGTGGCAATGCTTTGAGTTCAGGTTTGGGTGCTTCTGATTTTTCGTTCCCTTCCTTTGGTGCATCTGGTATATGTATTTCTGCTGTAACTACCTCTTCACTTGATTCAGATTCTTCCTCCACCAATCTCTCGTTTTCTTCAGGTTCATCTTCTTCAAATTTCTCCTCCACTTCATCCTCAAGTGCATCTAACCTCATGCATTCCCCCAATTGTTCCGGTGGATAACTCATGGCCTTAAACACATTGAATGTCATCTTTTCATTATGTAATCTCATGGTGAGGTCACCCTTCTGAACATCAATGATAGCTCCAGCAGTGGCCTTCCCAAGATGATGGAGGTCTTGGCGTCTTCCTGCATGTCCAGCACCACAAAATCTGCTGGGAATATGAAATCTCCCACTTTTACTAGCAAATCCTCTACTATCCCGTGAGGGAATTTGAACGACCGGTCTGCTAGTTGTAGAGCCATTTTTGTTGGTTTAGCCTCCTCAATTTTCATCTTTCTCATCATAGCTACTGACATCAAATTGATGCTGGCCCCTAAGTCACAAAGAGTCTTTTCTACTGTGATTTCTCCTATAATGCAAGGGATCTGAAAACTCCCAGGATCCTTTAGTTTCTGAGGTAGTTTATGCTGAATGATAGCACTGCACTCTTCAGTTAGTATCACAGTCTCATTGTTCTTCCAGCTTCTCTTCTTAGTCATTAGCTCCTTCAAAAACTTGGCATAAAGTGGCATTTGTTCTATGGCTTCAGCAAATGGTATGTTGATTTGTAGCTTCTTGAAGATTTCCAAAAATCTCAAGAACTGGTTGTCATCTTCCTTTTTCTTCAATAGCTGGGGGTATGGAGCTCTTGAGATGTTCAGTTGGGGTATCTTTTTTTCTTTCTGCAGACTTGGCGTGTGGGATTGCATTCCATCTTGCTCTTCTCCTTTTTCATTTGAGCTTTCTTCTTGTGGTTTTTGGGGATGTTCCTTCAGTTCCTTCCTACTCCTAAGTGTGATAGCTTGACACTCCTCCCTTTTGCTTGAATGGGCATCATAGCAAAAATTGTGGTTAGGGAGCTGCTTAAACAGATAGCTGATTTGTGTTTCCAGTTTTGTGATGGCAGCATTTTGATTCTGCATGTTTGACTGCACTTCCTCTCTGAATGCTTTACTGTCTTGAATGTCTCTGCATATTCCTTCGATGAAGGTTTCGATCTTAGAGAGCTTGTCATCGATTGATGAGTGGTTCAGATCAGATGTGCTGTTTTGGTTTTGATGAGTGTGTGGAGAAGTGTTGTTGTGGGGGTGTTGAGATGTCCTCTGGGTGAATTGCTTTTGATCTTGCTCACTTTCCCTCCCAAAGTTTGGGTGGTTTCTCCATCCAGGGTTGTAAGTCTTGGAGTATGCATCATAATTTTTCCTTGGTGAATTCCCAATGTAGTTGGCTTGCTCCTGACTACCCTCTGCTTCTTCATGCACTCCTTCTTGTGTTGTTGATGAAATGGAGATTGCTGCTACTTGGTTCCTCTCTATCTTCTTGGTGAGGTCAGCCAGTTGCTGGGTAATGAGCTTGTTTTGGGCCAACAGAGCATCTACATTGTTTAGCTCCATCACTCCCCTTGTGTTCCCTCTTTCGGAAGCATAGAAGTAGTCGTTCTCTGCTACTGTTTCAATAACATCTATGGCTTCCTCAATGGTCTTTTTCTTGTTCAAGGATCCTCCAGATGAATGGTCTACGGCCTTCTTTGACTCATAAGAGAGCCCTTCATAAAAAATGTGCAGCTGCACCCATTCATTGAACATGTCAGGTTGACACCTCCTTGTTAAGTCCTTGAACCTCTCCCATGCTTCATATAGAGTCTCACCATCTTGTTGCCTGAAAGTTTGAACCTCAGCTCTCAGCCTATTGATTCATTGAGGAGGGTAGAATCTTGCTAAGAATTTGTTCACCACATCTTCCCAAGTTGTCAAGCTCTCCCTTGGGAAGGATTCCAGCCACTTGGCTGCCTTGTCCCTGAGTGAGAAGGGAAATAAGAGCAGTCTATAGGCGTCAGGATGAACACCATTAGACTTCACTGTGTCACATATTCTCAGGAAGGTGGTTAAATGTTGATTGGGGTCTTCTTGAATACTTCCTCCAAACGAACAGTTGTTCTGAACAAGGGTGATGAGCTGTGGTTTAAGTTCAAAGTTGTTGGCATGGATTGTTGGCTTTTGGATGCTACTTCCACAGTTGCCTGGGTTTGGATTGATGTAATAGCCCAAAACTTTTCTATCCTCCCCAGCATGATTTGCTCCACCTCCTCTGCCATGGTTGTGAGTCTCTTCTTCATGATGATTTTCCATGTTTTCTTTCATGTTAGGTTCAAAGTATTCCTCAAAGTGTTCCTCCTCTTCTTCAGCACCAACTACACGTTTTTCTTTTGCCTCCCTCCTTAGTCTAAGGAAAGTTCTCTCAAGTTCAGAATCAAAGGAAGTTGAAGCCCCGCTTCTTCTCCCTGTCATACAACCAACAAGTACAAGCAAAGAAAATAGGTACAGACAGTATTTGTGTCAGAGTTATTGTTAGTTGTGGGTGATGCAATATATCAAACAGTTAGTGTGTTAGCAAACAGAATTGAAAATAACAAAGAAAAACAAATGCGTAGAGAGAGAAGGGAAGAAGTTTAACTAAAACAAAAAGTAAATCACTCAAACAGAAAAAATGAAATTCACAAAATAAAAATGCTCAATCTAGTGATCTTCCAATTTAATCATTGTTGATGCACAATCAATCCCCGGCAACGGCGCCATAAACTTGATGCACGAAAAACTTGTCTCTCAACAAATCTCCCTTTGGCTAGTGTACCGAAGTTGTCGTCAAGTAAAAACTCACAATAGAGTGAGGTCGAATCCCACAGGGATTGATTGATCAAGCAACTTTAATTAGAAGAATGTTCTAGTTGAGCGAATTCAGAATTTGGGTTGAGAGTTGCAAAAATTAAAATGGCGGAAATGTAAATAACAGAAAAGTAAATGCTAGAATTAAAGGACTGAAAGTAAATGACTGAAAATAAATTGCAGAATTGTAAATGGGAATGGGGGATTTGCTCATAAAAGTAAATGACAGAAATTAAAGAGAATGGGTAAGATCAGAGATGGGGAGTTCATTGGGCTTAGGAGATATTGTAATTCTCCGGATCAAGTTCATTTTCATCTCTTCCTCAATCAATGCACTCATTGATCTCCTTGGCAATCTTAAGTGATTGAATTACAATTTCTTGCAATTCAATCTCTCAAATCTTGATCAATAGCCAATTCCTTGGTCAATTGCTCATGAGAAGAGATGAAGTATGGTCACTGATTATACCACATGCATTTCCCAAACCAAGTATTGAGAGGGTTATAGTCACATACCAATCCAAACCCAATTTGGTCCAACATGAGAAAGCATTTCTAGCTTGATCTCTTCATTCCTCTTTCAAGGTTCAAAAGAAATCCAAGTTTGAATAGCTTCTCTTCCAAGATAACTACTCAATGGGATGAAGATCGAAAGCTTTCAAGTAAAATCAAGAGGAAAGATAGAAGAAGAATAATGAAAATTAGCATTGATCCATCAAATTACAACAGAGCTCCCTAACCCAATGAAAGGGGTTTAGTTGTTCATAGCTCTTGAAAATGAAAACAAAGATGGAGAATACATCATAAAACTAGAAATTGCAAAGAAAGTAAAATACAGAGAGTAGTTCCCTTTTTCCCAGCCTCCAGAACTTCTTTACAATTCAAAGCTACTCCTATATATACTACTCTTCTCAGCTTCTAGTTTACTCTTCAAGTCTTGGGCCTTTGGATCTTGAGCTTGAAGCAGTTCTTTTCTTCATTTGGGCTTGGCTTTACTTGCAGAGAGAAAGCAGAAAAAGTGCAGAGACTTCAGCTCAGGACGTTAGGGGTGTTAATATTTAGTGAGAATATAAGTTCGAGAACGTTAGTGACACTTAACATACTTAACATTGTTCCAAT
>NC_029794.2:63887636-63890007 GCF_000816755.2 Arachis ipaensis
TAGTGACAATGTTGAGTGTCACTAACGTTGGCTCAACCTTCATTCCTCATCGTTAGTTAACGTGGAGGTTAACGTGACTCTTGGGGTTGTGTGGTTGCTTCAACGTTAGTGACAATGTTGAGTGTCACTAACGTTGTTGACAACTCTTCATCCTTTACGTTAGTTCCCACGTTAACCAAGTTAACGTGGGAGTTAACGTGGTACTTTGCATCATAGGCCAACGTTAGTGACAATGTTGAGTGTCACTAACGTTGGCTTCTCTCCCCTCTTTTAACGTTAGAGGTCACGTTAACTAGGTTAACGTGGCTTCTAACTTGGCCACTTATGAGTAATTGCCAACGTTAGTGACAATGTTAAGTGTCACTAACGTTGGCTCAACTTCTCTTCTCCACGTTAGAGTTCACGTTAACTTAGTTAACATGACTCTCTAACGTGGGCATTGATGGCTTTTTGAGAATGTTATTGGCAATCACTTTTCTCATTAATCTTGCAAGTTACCTCCCTTTTTCTTGCTTCCTTTTTGGTCCTGAAATCAAGCAATAAAGTGCATCAAAGCTCTAGTCCAAGTCATGAGTAATGCAACATAATATTTGTCACTAAACTTATGCAAAATCCTCATAAAATTATGTAAAATGCACAATGCATGCTTGAATCAAGGCATAAGTGAATATTTACCCAAAACTAGCTTATTTCCTAAAGAAATGCAGGAAACTAACCTAAAACCAGTAAAAAGAAGGTCAGTGAAACTGGCCAAGATGCCCTGGCATCACAATCTTGCTTTGTAAGTAGATATTTAAGAGCAGCATGGTCAGTGTACACAATCACTTTTGATCCTACTAAGTGTGATCTAAACTTGTCAATGGCATAAACCACTGCAAGCAGCTCCTTTTCTGTGGTTGTGTAATTTTTCTGAGCATCATTTAAAACACGGCTAGGGTAATAAATGACATACAGAAGCTTGTTGTGCCTCTGTCCCAATACTGCACCAATGGCATGGTCACTGGCATCACACAGTAGTTCGAATGGCAATGTCCAGTCTGGTGCAGAAATAACTGGTGCTGTGACCAGCTTAGCTTTCAGAGTTTCAAACGCTTGCAGACACTTTGTGTCAAACACAAATGGCGTGTCAGCAGCTAGTGTAACATCCCTTCCAGCAAAATACCTTGCTTAAGTCCGGGTATTTCTACTAGAAAGAACGTTACGTGACCTTTTCTAATAATAACTACTTAATTACTAAGCCTTTGTATCGATTTCGCGTTTTAGTTTTAAGAAAATGCCAGAAAATTTTGTTTCTTATTCATTAAAGTCATAATTCAAACATTTACAAATAATAATAACAATCACATAGTATTATTAATAGTAATTCTTATACATAAGAAGTCATATAAACCCAAATACAACACCTACCCCTCTGTTAAAATAAAACCTTAAACGACAAGAGCGAGGGGACTCTATGAAAGCAATTAAAACCATAAAGAAAACCTACTAATCACTCGCAGCTTCAAATTGCGTCTTCAAACCTGTGTCACTGAAAGGGTGGAAAATTTGGGGGTGAGAACCAAACCACATGTTCTCAGTAGACGTCGAGAATGCCGTGAAAGTAAAGAATAAAGCGCAAATAATTAATTTCATTCGGAGACATCTAAAAGAAAATTAACCTCCTTTAAAAGCATTAGTTAATTATTCAAAATCCTAGAACCTTATTTTTTTTATAAAACTCTTAAAAGTTTCCTAGACTGTATGAATGACCAAACTGTTTCAAGCATAAGTTCATTAAGTCTATGCTGAACCAGCTTGATTTTTTCATACTTTACTAGACGACAACATAAAAGAAGTTACCTACGTAGTATAAATTATCATCCTGCTCCAAGCATAGGTTCATTAAGTCTATGCTGAACCAGTCAGATACTTTATACAGAACTAGACCTCAAACGTACCAGTCACGGCCTCAGGCCCAAACAACTCAATCAACATCCAATCACCACAATCCAAACAATCAGTTACAAACACAGGTAATGAGGTTCAAACACAATCAAGAGCAATTACATCAAGTATAGCAAATTAGCAATTAAACAGAATTATTCACTTAGGCAAACCAATTACAATATACATACCCAAATAATGTCACATAGATGCATATGATAAATGTCTAGTCCTAGTACAGGCCATGAGCTCATGTGTCGGTTAGCACCTACATTCCTGACATTTATCCGGTCACGAGTTCACGATTTCCCGAATACAATTTTCCGTTCAAATAAATTCGCATATAATTATTAGCAGCTCTATTGAGATAGCCTCTGCTTTCTACTCGCAGGAAATATACTCTTGGGAACGGAAAATTGCTGTAGGTATCCTAGTTTCCCAGTTTCCC
>NC_029794.2:63890134-63932148 GCF_000816755.2 Arachis ipaensis
AAATAGGACTTAGCCACCCTTACGGGTCCCAACCAAACAATTTACCAAACTCTTTTCAACCTCTCCAATATCAAATCAATTCAGAATCAAACAAATTCCAACATTGAATCAGCCCTATGACGCTAAGGTTCATCTTTAATTTTATGAACTCATAACTCTCACTTAGACATTCTCAGCACTCTATCTTCTTTTCTGTTTTTAGTATAGCAAATAAACTTGGAATTGTGCAAACTTTATGTCCAGGCGTTCATCTTGAAATAAGCTTTCTAACAAACCAAAGATCATAATTTTCTGATTTCTCTAGCCTTAGGAATAGAGGAAAAACCGTGACTGCTCTGCACTGCATAAAACCAGAAAAACAGCAGCAGCATGTGATATTCAAAATTCAATATAAAATTCAAGTTAAATCCAATGACTTTAAAAATTAATATAATTTAACTTTACTCATCCAGGTTTCTTTTCCAATTGGTCTCAGGTTAATATCATTTTTAATGAAGAAGTTATATAACCTAGAATTTGACTAATTTTCTGCAGAATTCTGTTTTAAAACTTAATGAACTTATCTTCTTCCAAGTCCCATAACTTACTCATTAAAACATGGATAGCCTTGAAATTTAAGTCACATATGCTAAGCATACTTAATTTTAACTTCCAATTGGTTTCACCTCGATATCTAACCAGGTTCAAAAGTTATAAACTTCCAAATTTACTGATTTGAGAAAACAGAATCTGGCCTTTACTGCATAATGCATCGTATTTCAAAAATTCATATCTTTTAAACCGCAAGTTCAACTGTTCTGAAATTTTACGAAATTAAAATAATAGGACTAAAGTTTCATTTAAAATTGGTTTCACTTCAAAATTCAATTCGGAACATTTACAGCAGAGCCAACAAGTTACTGCTGTTCCGAAAATTCTGCAGTAAAAATCAGATCCCACAACCATTACTCAAAAATTCACCATAAATCCTATATTTAATGAAAAGATCTCAAACTCTCCAATTCAGTCCCAATTATTCCCAAGTTTAACCAGGACTTAGTTCAACACAATTCCGATCACCACAGAATTAGTTACAGTCTTTCAAAGTTACTGTTTTCACTTAAAGGTAATGCAGAAAATCAGATTTTACGGCTTAACTTTGAAAAATCATAACTAAATCTTTAGTTAATACGAAACCTTAAAATTTAAATCCTAACAACTACACTTGTTAAAGTTTACTCAGATTTTAATCTCATACCATTTCGATCACTAGCAAATTACTAGGCCGTCCTCAAAGTAACCATTCTATTTTGAAAACCAGATTCTTAATAATAGTTTAGTCTTTTAGGCCCTAATTCTTCAACAATTCTCAATCCAATATCAAATATATCAAATGATTATCTTAGTCTCAACCATTTATATATAATCAGTCAAAACAACAATCCTCTACTAATCTCAAGTCACTTTCACAGCCATAGCAATATACCAAACAACCATTTCAACAACCAATAATCAATAATTCAATCATCTACCACACATAATTACAATCAATTCAATCACAGCACCAAGCACAATCGCAATCACAATCCAACATTCATATAATCAATTAATTACTCACAACTATTAATACTATTTGCCGTTATTCAGTAAACCTTATTAGCATTCCTAAATTAAAATCATTTTAAACCCCCTACATCGATTAGCCGAAATTCGATAATTAAGCACAGCCAACCCCTCTTTCATCTTAATTCGTAGCAGCAACTGACTCGAACCAAGCTAGCAATAGCAGCAGCAGCAGCAACTCTTACAGTTCTTTATTATCACCAACACTATCACCTTTGATAGTTTCATCAGCAAACAGGGAAGGCATAGCAGCAGCGTTAAACAGAGACATAGGTTTTCCTTACTCATAACAGAGAAGACTAAGAAATAAAATGGAATCAGAGTAAGGATTAAAGCTTACGGGTTCAAGAATAGGAGAATCAGAACCAGAACAAGAAGGCTGGTGCTGTTTTAAACTCTGGTGACAGTGCACGACTCACCAACGACCCTGACAGCGGCGGAGGTCCTTTCACCCTCTCCTCTGCGTGTATTCTGCGATGGTGACAGCTTGGAGTGGACTCCACCCATGACCAGAGGCACGGCGGCGCAGCCTCAGAAGTAGCTATGAGGCTAGCAACAGCAAGACAGTTCGATGGTGATGAAGGCACGACGGAGGCACAGCGGCGCTACTCTTCACACACGAGCTCCCCTCTCCTCTGGTATGTGATGACAGTGGCGCTAATCGAAGCTCCATGGACGGCGGCGACAGAACCCTACCAGTGGCAGCGGCGGATCGGTCGCGTTGGAGGCACAGCGACGTCCCCTTCCTCTCGGCCTTGGCTCGCGTTACGACGTCGTCTTCTCTTCTCCATGGCAGTGTTGACGGTGGTGGAACGGGCTCGGCGTGACGACCTGCTGGACGGTGGCAGTGCGCGATGAGGACGACGGCAGCAGCAGTCAAGCGCGACAGCAACGGCGTCTTCTTTCTCTTCTTCCCGCAAATCTCTTTCTCTGCTCTGCGTTGTGTGACCGTTGGGGTAAGGAAGTGTGGCTGGTAGCTGCTGAGGGTTGGAGGAAATTAGGTTAGGGTTTCTAATTTTCAATTTGGGAATTAGGGTTTGAAATTAGGATTTTATAAAAGAATATAGATAGATATGAATAGATATTTTGATAAAATTGAAAGGTACAGTAATTTTAAAACCAAATATACTCTCTTAAAAATATTTAAAAACATTATTTATCAACATATTGCTAAGTTGAATTGATTATTTCTAATTTAAATTATAAAATAAGCATATTAATCACATTTTTATAAAATATAGTTTAAACTCAAAACTAATTATTCAAATTAAATAATATAACTTTTTATTATTTTTCTATCACCGAAACTTTAATTTCAATTTACAAAATATCTAATTATAATAAATTACATAAACTTTAAGTATTTATAAAAATCCATTTAATCATTCCTAATAAATTAATCTCTAGGAGCTCAAACTAATAAAATAAACCATAATTTATCCATAATAGAAATTATTTAAATTAAATTATATAATTTTCAAAATATATAAAATAACCAACTATAAAAATTTACACAAGAATATTAATTGAACTAACTCCAAATATTAGTAAACTAATTTAATTACTCTTAATTGATTGATTTATAAAATAAGATATCAAATTAATAAAATAAATCGTAACTTTTTCAAAATAAAAGTTACTTAAATTAAATTATACAATTCTTTCTTATTTTTCAATTACTAAAATTATACAAAATATTCCATTATAATAAAATTACTTAAGAATATTAATTGATTCAAAATAAAACTATCTCCAAATCTATTTAATTAGTTCTAATAAAATAATTTCTAAAATTATAAAGTTTAAACTTAATAAGATAAATTCACAATTTATTCATATTTAGGTTTCCAAAAACGCGGGATGTTACATTCTATCCAACTTACAAAAATTTTCACCCTCGAAAATTGATATAAAATGAAGAAAAGATTTATATTCACATCCCCTTTTGAATATTTTAAAGGTTCAAAGAAAATCGTATCACATAAACATAGAAGAAAATATACTAAGTAATGCAAGAGTTGATAAAATAACTTAACACAAGAAAAATTTTAAAATCCAAAATCAAATAGACACAATATTCGTTCACAACTTTTAACAAAGCATGATCACTTCCTCTAATCGCCTCAAAACTCCATAACTCCTTATAACTTCGTAGACTGACCAGATTCACTTTTCGTACGCACAAATCGTGTCCCTAGGAACTAGTGCATATAAGGAATACGAAACATGAGAAGAGAAAGACAAACGGCACGAAAGGTTTATGCGAGAAATTGGAAGAATACTCAAGTTTGCAATTGCACAAGATAGTATTTCGCAAGGTTTTGAAGGAATATGTGAGATCGTTAACAAACAAGGATATCTATAAGCAATGAAATGGAGCATAAAGGGAGTTAATTCAAAGCTTAGGAAGAAATTTTGAATCGAATAGTTTCAATGTGAACATCATTAGGGAAAATAGTACAACAATTTTGAACAACTTCAATTTGAAATAGAGGGAATTAGTTTATCTTTTTCAAAAGAATATATATAAATCTAACATTTTTCAATGTACTAAACTTAGTATAAATAATATGTTATATCAATTTAATTTTTAAATCAAAACAAATCATGCAGGGTTTGTAAATTAAAGCTTGTTTGAGGTTAAAGGCAAAATATTTTCTTTAAAAATCTTGGAGGATACTTAAGTACATAATTAGGTAAGAATAGCTATAAAATTATAATAAAGTTGGAAGAAAATTAGCTTTTATTCAAAGAATAAATTCTAAAATGAAATTTTCTATAAATCAATAAAAGATAAGTGGTATATCACAATTAAACAAAATTAAACTATATAAAGAAGTTTCAGAGTTTATGTAAGAAAGTCTAGGCTGAATTAAAAACAATCCCATTAAAATTTAAGCAAGGGTTGTAGATACAGTAAAGTAAGAAAAGATTTAAATTGAAATTTTTCTCGAAGAGAATCTGAAACAAGTACTCAAGAAGGAAATTTTAAGAAATAGTATGCTGCACCGAAATAATTCCGAAGAGCAAGGAGCATAGAGTTTGTAAGGTAAGGATAAATGTTTCAAAAGATTCAAACAACAGCCAGATACAGAGTCAAGCAAGGACATGCACGAATAATAATACAAGGTTAGCAAGAAAGAGATCAGAAACTAGAAATTCCAATACAAATAGTAGAGAAAGAGATAACGCTAAGCATGAATAAAGAGCATACGTCGAAACGGAACTAATCTCTAGAATTTAGTTTCTAACATCCCCAAAACCTCGTAATTTGCATTAACCTATCATTTCTATTTCGTCTATGATAACCCATTAGTGTTCCATATACATAAATCATTAGTATTCAGTTTGCCAAACTTGATACCATGAGGTATGCAAAGGTAAACTAATAGCATTAATCATCAGACAGTCATGCATATAAAACAAAAACTCTCGTCACCAAGACAAGTCTTAAGGCATGACAGACACTCAGAGTATGAAATGAAGCATAGTCAGTCCATTCCCAAGGCTCTATAGGAAAGACTGCTCTGATACCATATTGTAACATCCCTTCCAGCAAAATACCTTGCTTAAGTCAGGGTATTTCTACTAGAAAGAACGTTACGTGACCTTTTCTAATAATAACTACTTAATTACTGAGCCTTTGTATCGATTTTGCGTTTCAGTTTTAAGAAAATGCCAGAAAATTTTGTTTTTTATTCATTAAAGTCATAATTCAAACATTTACAAATAATAATAACAATCACATAGTATTATTAATAGTAATTCTTATACATAAGAAGTCATATAAACCCAAATACAACACCTACCCCTCTGTTAAAATAAAACCTCAAACGACAAGAGCAAGGGAACTCTATGAAAGCAATTAAAACCATAAAGAAAACCTACTAATCGCTCGCAGCTTCAAATTGCGTCTTCAAACCTGTGTCACTGAAAGGGTGAAAAATTTGGGGGTGAGAACCAAACTGTAACAACCCTGATTTTCGAGTACATGAGATCTTTTCTAAAAGTACAGATTTCTCCAGAAGATCAGTAAAGGGAACACCTCTGTTATATCATCAAGCATCTCAATCCTCATTATCATTATGTCATCCTTAAGCTAGAACCTTTTATGAGGCAAGCTCAGTAACGCAGTCATGAAGAACCTAGTTTTTGAACCGTATCGGTTAGGAGTTTTGATTCGGTTTTTCGTAAATAGTCTCAGTTTGCCAAACCAGAGCCGATTTATGAGAGAAGAGATATAATAGGATGATATTATCATTATATTAGTATTAGAAGCTTCTTGAATAATATTATAAGGTTACCTGGTCTGTTTTAGTTAAAAACAGGAAATCGGTTTAACCGGGTTCACAGTTTACTGGTGCAGCATAGCACCGGCACTCTCTGATGACTTTAGCAATGCTAAGGCCTCATTATACATGTTTTATTCTCATATTAAATATGTTACTAGTGTCTTTTATGCTAGTAGCTCAGAAAATAATTTTTAGAAATGTTTTTACGAGTGTTCCGATACATCTAGTTTTAGTAGTTATACACCAGAGATATTTTAATATTATTTTAATCCACTTCCAAGCCAACCAATCACAACTCACCTTATACCCCCAATACCCCCAAGGCTGCCTCATTTTCTCATTGTGGCCAAAATTGAAAGGAGAGAAAAGAGAGAAAACTTCATGAACACTTAATCTTCAAAGCTTGATTTCTTCTGAACTAAAACTCAAATCAAAATTCCGATTTCACCAAAATGATCCTCTCTTCTTCCTCTACATAACCATATAACATATCAAGGCTGAAAATAAGGTGAGATGGCTGTCTTCCTCCCTCTTCAATTCGGTTTTCAAGGAAAACCATGCAAAACATGTGTTTTCTTGATTTTTTCCTTAGGAATCATGCTTAACTTGACTTGAGGGCCAAGAAATGTGAATTTACAGCAAGTCTAAGGTTAGAAATCACTTCCTAACATGCTGAGTGAGATTTGGTTAGTTGAGGGTTTTTGGATTTAAAGTTGTTCTTGATGTGATTTAGGAAGAAAAAGTGCTTAAGGACCACCTGAAAGTCTAACCGAATTAGGAGCAGCAAAACCAGGTAGGGTGTCACGAAATTAATCTTGATTATTTGTGTTTGAGTTGTGTGAGTGTTGTATAAATTGGCTGTGCTAAAAATTGGTTGCATATATGATTGATTCTTGGTGAAAATTTGGTGAAATTTTGATGAAATTTGATGAAATTCAAGCTTTAAAGTTCATGTTCTTGGGCAGCTGGAAAAATGAAACCCTAAGCTTAAATTGAGGTTCAATTTGAGTTGAAATCATGTAGAAAAGATGGGGTTTTAATGGCTGCTAATTTATTATGAATTACAGTAAAAATCGGTTGCTGAAAAGACTGAAAAACGGGTAAAAACAGAGAAGGAATCTGAAGAATTTATGAAGAACATGAAGAACACTTTGAGTGTGATGAAGAACAATGAAGAACACCTTTTTGATTCATAAAAGGGCAAGGAAGTAATTAATTTGGTGTTTGGGGGGTTATTTGGTCATTTCTGAATGTTAGGGTGGTAAAAGTAGAAATATTAAAAGTTACAGATGGTAAAAAGTGAATTTTAAAGGTTAAAAGTAAAAGTAAGTTAATTTTCGAAAATTTAATGATAAAATAATAAATAAATAATAAAATATTAAATAATAATATTTAATTAAAAATAATATTTTAATAAAATAATAACATAATGCAGAAAAGGCAGTAAAGCTGTAAAAACTTTAGAAAGACAACTTTAAGCACAGAATCTCACAATTACTTTCATAAAACACTTAGGGAGTGGTAAAAAAATATTAGTGAGGCAAAGAAAAATAAAAGATAAAAAGTTGAAGAAAAGATAAAAATCAAAGAAAAAGTCTGTAAATTTTTAATGACAGAAAAACAGACAGAGACTAGTGAACGAACTAGGGCAACATAGTTAGTCCTAGAATTGCGAATAGGGTTAGGTATTATATGAAAAGTTAAACTGTTTCAGTATAGACTTAATGAACCTATACTTGGGACAGACTAACTATTCATACCGAAATTTACATAAGCTTTAAATACATACGTTAAATAGAGAAATCAGAGCAGAGTAAAGAAACACAGAAAATAGAGTAACCAGTGCAGAATAAAGGGATACAGAGAAAAGAGTAATCAGAGCAAAGTAAAAAGACAAAGAGAAAAGAGTAATGTGATAAAGAGAAATGGTTTGAATTAAGATGTTGTAAAAGTAAAAGCTGTAGAGTTTGTATAACATGATTGAACAGAGAAAGAAAGAGGTACTGCATAAGAATGTGAAAGTGATGATGAATAATGAGAATGATATTGAATGATGATAACGAGAAAAGAGTAATATAACAAAGAGAATAGAGGAGAAGAGTATAAAAATAAAGACTTAAGCCTTGTGGCATGGTATTCTATTATATGTTCATCTGATGCTTTTCTATTGGCCCTAGAGGTCCTGTAGGCCCAAGTTCACCTACAGTAAGTTGTTATTCCTGTAGGCCGAAGTTCACCTGCAGTGAATATCAATTGTGTATCTCAGGGTGTTGCTCCTGTAGGCCAAAGTTCACCTACAGAGAGTTGTGATACCTGTAAGCCGAAGTTCACTTACAGGGGCGCTATTTCTGTAAGCCGAAGTTCACTTACAGAGGTGTTATTTCTGTAGGCCGAAGTTCACCTACAGAAAATAAGCCATATCTAGGACTAGTTCCTAGGTAATGTCGGGCTGCAGGGTGTAAACCGACACGTGAGCTCATGGCCTACATAGGATAGACATGCATCATACTTGGTTGCGCATTTCCTCTGTTATGATTGTTGTTTGAATGTATGCTTTCTTTGTTTTCATTCTATTCTCTGTGTCTGTGTTTTGTTTTCTTGTATTCTTTTGTTTGTGTTTTGGTTTCTATTTTCTCTATTTATCTATTTCTTCTATCTACTGCTTCTCGGTATTCTGCTATTTATCTGCTAAACAACACGGAATTAATGAACTTAACTAATAACCCCGACCCTACTAAGAACTCCCCAGTTCTTACCCCTTCTCTCTCCCTTCCCCCTTCAGATGAAAGTAAGAGTACCTTACAGTAGCTCGTTGATGATGGTTCTGCAAAGAGGATTCTGCTCTAGATAGTCTTCTGAGTCTAGGGTGAATATCGTTCCCTATTTATATGTATATACTGTGTGACTAGCCAATGTCTACACCCCGTTTGTTCTTGAACTTTAACTTAAATCCTGTGTACGAGACTCCTGTTGTGTGGCTACTTGATGAGGTACCAGAGAGACGTTATATGGCAATGTCTGATTGTGCAAAGGAGTAGTAGATGATGTTCTACCTTTTGCTGATGTTCCACCTGACTTGATTTTTGAAGACTTAGAACGTACTTTCCCACAATTTAGTAGTTTAGAGGGACTAGGTGAATATAGAGTCTAGGCTAGCTTAGGTGCCAGCTTAGGGACCTCTTGAACAGGTCAGATTTTCTTAAAAGAATCATTGAAGTTATTATCATTAAATAAGCCTTAAATGTTGATTTTGATTAAGTCCTTATGCTTTTATAAAAATTTGGACATAATCTCCTTTAAAAATAGGACTTAGCTACCCTTACGGGTCCCAACCAAACAATTTACCAAACTCTTTTCAACCTCTACAATATCAAATCAATTCAGAATCAAACAAATTCAAACATTGAATCAGCCCTATGACGTTAAGGTTCATCTTTAATTTTATGAACTCATAACTCTCACTCAGACATTCTCAGCACTCTATCTTCTTTTCTGTTTTTAGTATAGCAAATAAACTTGGAATTGTGCAAAATTTATGTCCAGGCGTTCATCTTGAAATAAGATTTCTAACAAATCAAAGATAATAATTTTCTGGTTTCTCTAGCTTTAGGAATAGAGGATGAACCGTGACTGCTCTGCAGTGCGTAAAACCAGAAAAATAGTAGCAGCATGTGATATTCAAAATTCAATATAAAATTCAAGTTAAATACAATGACTTTAAAAATTAATATAGTTTAACTTTACTCTTCCAGGTTTCTTTTCCAATTGGTCTCAGGTCAATATCATTTTTAATGAAGAAGTTATATAACCTAGAAGTTGACTAATTTTCTGCAGAATTCTGTTTTAAAACTTAATGAACTTATCTTCTTCCAAGTCCCATAAGTTACTCATTAAAACATGGATAGCCCTGAAATTTAACTCACATATGCTAAACATACTTAATTTTCACTTTCAATTGGTTTCACCTCGATATCCAACCAGGTTCAAAAGTTATAAACTTCTAAATTTACTGATTTGAGAAAACAGAATCTGGCCTTTATTGCATAATGCATCGTATTTCAAAAATTCATATCTTTTAAACCGCAAGTTCAACCGTTCTGAAATTTTACGACATTAAAATAATAGGACTAAAGCTTCATTTAAAATTGGTTTTGTATCAAAATTCAATTCGAAAAATTTACAGCAGAGCCAACAAGTTACTGATGTTCCAAAAATTCTGCAGTAAAAATTAGATCCCACAACCATTACTCAAAAATTCACCATAAGTCTTATATTTAATGAAAAGATCTCAAACTCTCCAATTCAGTCCCAATTATTCCCAAGTTTAACTAGGACTTGGTTCAACACAATTTCGATCACCACAGAATTAGTTACAGTCTTTCAAAGTTACTGTCTTCACTTAAAGGTAATGCAGAAAATTAGATTTTACGGCTTAACTTTGAAAAATCATAACTAAATCTTCAGTTAATATGAAACCTTCAAATTTAAATCCTAACAACTACACTTGTTAAAGTTTACTCAGATTTTAATCTCATACCATTTCGATCACTAGCAAATTACTAGGCCGTCCTCAAAGTAACCATTCTATTTTGAAAACCAGATTCTTAATAATAGTTTAGTCTTTTAGGCCCTAATTCTTCAACAATTCTCAATCCAATATCAAATATATCAAATGATTATCTTAGTCTTAACCATTTATACATAATCAGTCAAAACAACAATCCTCTACTAATCTCAAGTCACTTTCACAGCCATAGCAATATACCAAAAAACCATTTCAACAAGAAATAATCAATAATTCAATCATCTACCTCACATAATTACAATCAATTTAATCACAGCACTAAGCACAATCACAATCACAATCCAACATTCATATAATCAATTAATTACTAACAACTATTAATACAATTTGCAGTTATTCAGTAAACCTTATTGACATTCCTAAATTAAAATCATTTTAAACCCCCTACCTCGATTAGCCAAAATTCAATAATTAAGCGCAACCAACCCCTCTTTCATCTTAATTCGTAGCAGCAACTGACTCGAACCAAGCTAGCAACAACAGCAGCAGCAGCAACTCTTACAGTTCTTTATTATCACCAACACTATCACCTTTGATAGTTTCATCAGCAAACAGGGAAGGCATAGCAGCAGCGTTAAACAGAGACACAGGTTTTCCTTACTCATAACAGAGAAGACTAAGAAATAAAATGGAAGCAGAGTAAGGATTAAAGCTTACAGGTTCAAGAATAGGAGAATCAGAACCAGAACAAGAAGGCTAGTGCTGTTTTAAACTCTGGTGACAGTGCACGACTCACCAACGACCCTGACAGCGGCGGAGGTCCTTTCTCCCTCTCCTCAGCGTGTATTCTGCGATGGTGACAGCTTGGAGTGGACTCCACCCATGACCAGAGGCACGGCGGCGCAGCCTCAGAAGTAGCTATGAGGCTAGCAACAGCAAGACAGTTCGATGGTGATGAAGGCACGACAGAGGCACAGCGGCGCTACTCTTCACACACGAGCTCCCCTCTCCTTTGGTATGTGATGATAGTGGCGCTAATCGAAGCTCCATGGATGGCGGCGACAGAACCCTTCCAGTGGCAGTGGTAGATCGGTCGCGTTGGAGGCACAACGACGTCCCCTTCCTCTCGGCCTTGGCTCGCGTTACGACGTCGTCTTCTCTTCTCCGTGGCAGTGTTGACGGTGGTGGAACGGGCTCGGCATGACGACCTGCTGGATGGTGGCGGTGCGCGATGAGGACGACGGCAGCGGCAGTCAAGCGCGACAGCAGCGGCGTCTTCCTTCTCTTCTTCCTGCAAATCTCTTTCTCTGCTCTGCGTTGTGTGACCATTGGGGTAAGGAAGTGTTGCTGGCAGCTGCTGAGGTTTGGAGGAAATTAGGTTAGGATTTCTGATTTTCAATTTGGGAATTAGGGTTTGAAATTAGGATTTTATAAAAGAATATAGATAGATATGAATAGATATTTTGATAAAATTGAAAGGTAGAGTAATTTTAAAACCAAATATACTCTCTTAAAAATATTTAAGAACATTATTTATCAATATATTGCTAAGTTGAATTGATTATTTCTAATTTAAATTATAAAATAAGCATATTAATCACATTTTTATAAAATATAGTTTAAACTTATTTTTCAATTACTAAAATTATACAAAATATTCTATTATAATAAAATTACTTAAGAATATTAATTGATTCAAAATAAAACTATCTCCGAATCTATTTAATTAGTTCTAATAAAATAATTTCTAAAATTATAAAGTTTAAACTTAATAAGATAAATTCACAATTTATTCATATTTAGTTTTCCAAAAACGCGGGATGTTACAGCTAGCAGATTCCTCAGAGGTTTTGCAATTTTTGAAAAATCCTTTATAAATCTCCTATATAATCCTGCATGCCCCAGAAAGCTTCTGATTGCCTTAATATTAGCAGGTGGTGGTAATTTTTCAATTACTTCCACTTTAGCTTGATCCACCTCTATTCCCTTGTTTGAAATTTTATGCCGAAGGACAATTCCTTCAGTCACCATAAAGTGACATTTTTCCCAGTTTAAAACTAGGTTGGTCTCTTGGCATCTTTTTAGAACAAGTGCTAAATGGTTAAGGCAGGAGCTGAATGAGTCTCCAAATACTGAAAAGTCATCCATGAAGACTTCCAAAAATTTCTCTACCATATCAGAGAAGATAGAAAGCATGCACCTCTGAAAGGTTGCAGGTGCATTGCACAGACCAAAAGGCATCCTTCTATAGGCAAACACTCTAGAAGGACATGTGAATGCTATTTTCTCTTGGTCCTGATGATCTACTGCAATTTGGTTGTAACCTGAATAGCCATCCAAAAAGTAGTAATATTCATGACCTGCTAGTCTTTCTAGCATCTGGTCTATGAATGGTAAAGAAAAGTGATCCTTCCTGGTGGCTGTATTGAGCCTTCTATAGTTAATACACATACGCCACCCTGTAACTGTTCTTGTAGGAACCAGTTCATTTTTTTCATTATGAACCACTGTCATGCTTCTCTTCTTGGGGATAACTTGGACAGGGCTCACCCAGGGGCTATCAGAAATAGGATAAATAATCCCAGCCTCCAGTAACTTGGTGGCGTCTTTCTGCACTACCTCCTTCATGGACCACCCAAGAGCTGTCTTGTGTGTCCTTAGCACTTGAAGTAGTGCTTTCTCTTCCTGTGGATTTAAAGCAGAGCTTATGATCACCGAAAAAGTGTCACCTTCTCCCAGAAATGCATATTTCAGGGATGGTGGTAGTGGTTTGAGCTCGGGTTTAGGAGGTTTCTCCTCTTCCTGAGGAATTTTTAGAGGCTTTGTAATTTCCTCTGATTCCTCCAAATTAGGCTGAACATCCTTAAAGATGTCTTCTAGCTCTGATTCGAGACTCTCAGCCATGTTGATTTCCTCTACCAGGGAGTCAATAATATCAACACTCATGCAGTCTTTTGATGTGTCTGGATGCTTCATTGCCTCAACAGCATTTAGCCTGAACTCATCTTCATTGACTCTTAAGGTCACTTCCCCTTTTTCGACATCAATGAGAGTTCGTCCAGTTGCTAGGAAGGGTCTTCCTAGAATGAGAGTTGCACTCTTGTGCTCCTCCATCTCCAGCACTACAAAGTCAGTAGGAAAGGGAAATGGCCCAACCCTGACAATCATGTCCTCAATTATGCCTGATGGATATTTAATGGAGCCATCAGCAAGTTGAAGACATATTCGGGATGGTTTGACCTCTTCAGTCAAGCCAAGCTTTCTAATTGTGGATGCATTGATTAGATTGATACTTGCCCCAAGGTCACATAAAGCTGTCTTGGTACAAGTACCCTCTAATGTGCATGGTATCATAAAGCTTCTGGGATCCTTAAGCTTTTCTGGTAAGCTTGTTAGGATGACTGCACTGCATTCTTTAGTGAGAAAAACTTTTTCTGTTTCTCTCCAATCCTTCTTATGACTTAAGATCTCTTTCATGAACTTAGCATAAGAGGGTATTTGCTCGAGTGCCTCTGCAAACAGAATCTTTATTTTAAGAGTCCTGAGATAGTCTGCTGTTCCGAGGGTTACCTGAAACTGGAGGTCGATCTCGGACGAGATCTTCTGTACTGGTTGGAGATAACGTGTCCGGCTGGCTGATGGCGGCTGGAGCTGTTGTATCCGACTTGTTGGATTTACAGCACTGCTGATCCTTGGTCACCGAAGGGTGGGGGGTACCTGCAAGAGACTCCGATGCTTAAGTTAGCACGGGTATTAAGCAGGTTTTATGTAGAACCAGAGTATGAGTTATACCTGGGTGCTCCAGCGTATTTATAGTAGTGTGGGCTGACCTTTCTGATAAGATAAGTTAGTTATCTTATCTTATCTTATCCTGTTTTGGATGAAGTCAGCTTATCTTCAAGGGAACCGCCTTTATCTCTATCGGCTTGGATTGCCTTTGGATTTGGGTCGTGTTCCTTTATTTGGGCCCTTTATTGGGCTTTCCTGTTGACTTGGCCGAGCTCTTTTAGAAGAGGTCGGGTAGTCTGATCTGAAGAAGTCGGCCGCTTTGTCGCCAATCATCCCGGGTCGGGTACCTCGACCCAGGGTATGAACAGTGCCCCTGCTTGAGCTCGGTCTTCTTTTTTGAGGTCGAGTCCTTTGACTTCGATCCTTCTTTAGTGAAACCGAGTTCAAGCATTTTGTCGACTTCTTCCTTTTGTAGACTCTTTTTGAATGTAGAACGTTTTCCTCTAAAAGCGCGCGCTTTTATATCAGCACTTTGTTTTTTGGGAATGTGAGAGGGTTTAATACCTTTATTAATTGGTATTAATTGCCCCGTTTTTTCTTGGCTTTTATTTTGAATCTCTCAATCAAAAAACGGTTTCTCTTCTTCGCTCTTCTTCGTAACTTCTTCCTTTACTCTTTCATTTTTTGTTTCTTTCGTAGTTCCTTCCCACAACGCCTGTTCTGCTACTGCTTTCTGAGGAAGAGGGGTGATTTCTAGATTTCTCCTTCTATCTTCGCAGTTTTCCGCTTCGAGGGGTGGCTTTGGTGCTTCTTCTCTTCAGCTTCCTTTTTATTTTCCAGGTTCGATTTTCTTCCTCTGTTTCTTTATATGTCTATTTTTTGAATTTTTCTCAGAGAAATTTTGAATCTTTTCTGCTTTTACTGTACCTGATGTGTTCTGGGATTTCTTCGTTTTTGGTGTGAATCTTTTTTCTTTTCTTGTTGCCTGAATCTAAAAATTGGGGCTTTTGCATGTTTGTTGTTGTTTCTGCTTGCGCCTTGTCGATGGTGGTTTTGCTTGATTCTGAAAAAGTTTGTGTCTTTGGTGATTTTCTGCTGGGCATTTTTGATTTTGACAATGCTTTGGCTGATAGACTGTAGAAAGGTAGTGACTTTGTGTTTTTTACTTCCTTTGTTTTCGTTTGAAACCTTATTTTCTCCTTTTTTGATGAGTGCCGGGACGTAAGCTGTAGAATTTTCTTGAAACCTTGCTTTATTACTGCCTCCAAAGGATGCCCCAGGGCTTTGTTTGAATCTTAGGGTTTTCCTTTCCTGTTTGTTTGTCTGTCGAGTTGTTTTGCCCCTCATCCGAGATGTTTTGTTAGTAATCCACTCTTCTTTTCTTATTGTAGGATTTAGTTGGCCTCATGTCTTCTCGCAATAACGTTGTAGAGATGTCTTCCCAGGTTCCCGAGAGCATGGCCGATTGGGTGGACTCGATGGTTCTTATGTGTGTCTCTTTGGTTGATTCCAAGTTTTGCGCGCAGCTTAGGCAGTTTCACAGGGTCTGTAGTAATCCTGGTGATGAGAAGAATTATGAACTTGTCCCTCCCTCTTCTGAGGAGAGAGTTTGTTTCTCTACTCGGGTTGTTAATGATCGCCCTTTTTTCTATGCTTATGACTTCTTCTTTAGTCAGCTGGGTATCACCCTTCCTTTTACTGAGTTTGAGACCGACCTGTTATGGTCCTATAATGTTGCTCCCTCTAAACTTCACCCTAATTCCTGGGGTTTCATTAAAATTTTTCATTTGTTGTGTAATGGTTTTGGTATCCCTGCCTCGCAATCTCTCTTTTTCTACTTATTTGTCTTGACAAAGCCTGGTGTAGTAAAAAAGAAGGCAGCGTGGGTCTCCTTCCGATCTTCCCAGGGAAAGAAGGTCTCTTCCATGTTTGATGAATCGTTTCGCGATTTTAAGAACTATTTTTTCAAGGTCAGAGTTATTGAAGGAGCTCAGCTCTTTTTCCTGGATGAGAATGATGAGCCCGCCTTTCCCTTGGAATGGCAAAAAGATGTGAGAGTGTCAAGATATACGTGGGAAATGATGGATGAGGCTGAGCGAGCTTTTGTAACTGTCTTGGAAGAACACTGGGGTCAGTCCCCCTATCTTGATACAAAGAAATTTTTAACCAATCCCACTCTTCTTCAAACTGAGCTGGGTATTTTGCGTTTCCTTTGTTATCTGTTTATATTGCTTGTGAATGCCTTTCTGACTTGTAGCTCAATTTTTTACTGTTGTGTCTTATTTGCAGAGGCGATGAAGAATAATGAATCCATGAAGGCTTTTAAGAGGGCACAGAAGGCGACTGCTACCAAAAATATCTCGGCTAAGGCGGCCGGGGAGGGATCTTCCCAAGTGCGTGTGAAGCCATCCATGCCGAGTTCTCCTGGGATGAGGAAGGTGATCCCTACTCCCCGAGTTCGTCTGGCTGACCCTCTTCCAACTTCTGTTGCTCCTTCTATCGCTCTTCCCAATAAGAAACAAAAAACAGTTGAGCCCTTCGACCTCGATGCCTCTGACTTTAATGCTATTGAATTTGTAGATCAGCAAATCGGCCCCTATGGCACCCTTTTTATGGACGATGTGTCCATCCTTCATGATTTGGAATTTATGACCCGAAACAGCATAAAGATGGCGTATATGGGGGCTGCTCTGCACCGAACTACTCAGAACCTACCTCTCCATGCCACCAAAGTATTTATGGAGAAGGCAAAGCAAGAGTTCGACCGGATGAAGGGGCTGAAGGAGGAGCTCGAGGTGAAGGTGGCCAAGCTGGAAAAAGATCTAGAGAACGAGAAGGCGAGTTCCCTTTCTCTGGCAGCTTCTGTGCGGTTGGCCGAGGACACGGCAATGATGCATAACGATAGTCACGTTACGTCCTATCGGGAGGTGATGCGCCTGAGGGG
This sequence comes from Arachis ipaensis, assembly GCF_000816755.2. Taxonomy (NCBI): domain Eukaryota; kingdom Viridiplantae; phylum Streptophyta; class Magnoliopsida; order Fabales; family Fabaceae; genus Arachis; species Arachis ipaensis. The sequence continues at coordinate 63,907,227 of NC_029794.2, forward strand.
GGAGCTGGAGAGTGCCCGGGAAGATTATTCTGAACTTCAAGGTCATCTTGTTGGCAGCGTGACTGCTGCTTATGAGAACCTGAAGGAGCAAGTTTGGGTTATTGCTCCCAAGGCCGACCTGACCCTCTTCAGGCACTTAGCTTTTTAAGGTAGGTTTTGGTGGCCTCCAAGGCTTTTTTATCATGCTTTTTGTGGTTGATTTGGTATCTCTTCTGTTTTCTGAGAATGTTGGAACCTTGCAGCTCGACCTTTTTGGATTTGCTTTGTACTTTTGTAGCTTGAATCCTTTGTGGTTGTGGTTATGTGGGTCTAACTTGTTTTTCGGTTTTTTCGCTCTTGCTTGTATTTTTGTCGATCTATAACCGATTTCTTCAAGTTAGTCTTTCATGTTGTTTTGGTAGTCCTGTTCCGGTTTTCTCAGGGGTTACCTTTGTAACTTGCTTTGTAGTAGGGCGACTTCTTTACGTCGTTCTTTTCTATGTTTTTTGTAATCCTCTTTCTTGGATCTTTGTCAGATCTCTTTCAGGGATTGCTTTTATAACTTTTTAGTAGTAGGAGTCCGACTTCGTTATATCGGTCTCTTTTAAGTTATTTTTGCAGATAACTTTTTAGCAGTAGGAGTCCGACTTCGTTATATTGGTCTCCTTTAAGTTATTTTTGCAAATAACTTTTTAGTAGTAGGAGTCCTACTTCGTTATATCGGTCTCCTTTAAGTTCTTTTTGCAAATAACTTTTTAGTAGTAGGATTCCGACTTCGTTATATCGGTCTCCTTTAAGTTATTTTTGCAAATAACTTTTTTGTAGTAGGAGTCCGACTTCGTTATGTCGGTCTCCTTTAAGTTATTTTTGTAGTCCTCTTTGTTGGACCTGTGTCAGGTCTCTTTCAGGGACTACTTGTATAACTTTTTAGTTTTGGACTGACTTTGTTATGTCGGGCCCTTCTAAGTTAAAGTAATCCTCTTTAATAGGGTTGACCAGACCTCTTTCCAGGGTTTACTTATAACTTGGGTTGACTTGGTCCGACTTCTTAATGTCGGCCAGTCTTTAAGTTATTATTTTAGCAATCCGTAAGACCTCGTCAGGTTCTTTTTTAGATCACTTTCGATAACTTCTTACATTATTCTGTGTTCATCTTTGCCGATTTATAGAAAGTGGTTGTCATCTCTAGATCGTCCTTTGGGTGAATCGCGTTTTCACCTTTATCGGACGGTTATCTTTATCGTGATCGTGTAGTGAAATTATTTTTTTCACTTTCTGCCGATCTGTTGCTTTATAATCGGACGATGAATACTTCAGATTAATGCGTCTTGAAATCTTGTAGAATATCTAAAATATATATTTATTCAAAGGAAAGTGCAAATATGTACATGTGGGAATTTTTCATCCTTTTATGTCGAATCGTGTTTGAGTCTCAACTTGGTGCCTCATTAAAAAACCTTTTCAGGAAAAAGAGTGCATCCAATGGTGAGATCTTTTACTTTTCTAGCTGTAGTACCTTCTTAGGTTGCAGGCGTGCCATGATCTGGGAAGCTCTCGTCCATCGAGTTCGAACAGTCTGTAGTAGCCCCTTCCGAGTACTTTTACAACTCAGTAGGGTCCTTTCCAGTTTGATGCCAACTTTCCTTCTCCTGGTCGAGTTGTTCCAATATCATTTCGGATTAGGATGAGGTCGTTCTCCGTGAAACTTCTTGGCACTACCTTTTGATTATATCTGGAAGCCATTCGACGTTTTAGTGCTTCTTCCCTGATCCGAGCTCTTTCCTGAATTTCAGGTAGTAGGTCGAGTTCTTCCTTCTGAAGTTGAGAGTTGGCCTTTTCATTGTAGTGGACTACTCTGGGTGGCCCTTCCTCGATCTCTACTAGGATCATTGCCTCCACTCCGTATGCTAGTCGAAAGGGTGATTCATTTGTCGTGGAGTGTGGCATTGTTCGATATGCCCATAGGACTTGCGGAAATCCTTCGGCCCAAGCTCCCTTTGCATCTTGTAGTCTTCGTTTTAACCCTGCCAATATGACTTTGTTGGCAGCTTCGGCCTGTCCATTGGCTTGAGGGTGTTCGACGGAGGTGAACTGGTGCTTTATATTCAAGTTGGCTACTAGTCACCTGAAGCCTGCATCTGTGAATTGAGTGCCATTGTTTGTGGTTATGGAGTATGGAACCCCGAACCTCGTGACAATGTTCCTGTATAGGAATTTCTGACTTCTTTGAGCGGTGGCATTGGCTAGGGGCTCTGCCTCAATCCATTTTGTAAAATAGTCTACTCCGACTATGAGGATTTTTACTTGTCCTGATCCCTGGGAAAAGGGTCCGAGAAGATCAAGTCCCCATTTTGCAAATGGCCAGGGCAAAGTTACACTGATGAGCTCTTCTGGCGGGGCGATGTGGAAGTTGGCATGTTTTTGATATGGTGGACATGTCTTTACAAATTATATAGCTTCCTTCTGTAGGGTTGGCCAATAAAATCCCGCTCGAAGTACTTTTTTGGCAGGAACTCGTGCTCTGAGATGATTGCCGCACATGCCGCCGTGTACTTCTTCTAACACTTCCTTTGTGTTGTTGGTCGGCACGCATTTAAGTAGTGGTATTGAGATCCCTCTTTTGTACAGGATGTTGTTTATAATAGTGTAGTACTGTGCCTCCCTTTTTAATTTTTTTGCCTCATTTTCCTCCGTGGGGAGCGTCTCTGCTTTGAGGTAGTTAATTATGGGGTCATCCATCCTTGGTCTTGACTTGTGATGGCTAGGATTTTTTCTGCTTCCGATATTGACGGGTTCTGTAGTATTTCCTGGATGAGGCTTCTATTGTTGCCCCCTGGTTTGGTGCTGGCTAATTTTGAGAGTGCGTCTGCTCGGGCATTTTGCTCGCAGGGTATGTGGTAGATTTTATATTCCCCGAGTTGTCCGAGCTGTTCCTTGGTTTTATTCAAATACTTTTTCATGGTGGGATCTTTGGCTTGATAGCTCCCTGTTATTTGCGAGGTGACTACTTCTGAATCGCTGTAAATGTTGAGTTTTTTAGCTCCAACCTCTGTAGCCAGCTTTAAACCGGCTAATAACGCTTCGTATTCCGCCTGGTTATTTGAGGCTGGGAACCAAAACTTGAGGGAGACCTCAACTTGGGTTCCTTGGTTGCTTTCTATTATCACGCCTGCGCCGCTTCCAGTCTTATTTGAAAAACTGTCCACGTAGAGATTCCATTCTGTGGGGGTCTCCAAGGCATCTGTAAATTCTGCGATAAAATCGGATAGGTACTGTGATTTAATGGCCGTCCGAGCTTCATATTGGAGGTCGAATTCTGATAACTCGACTGCCCATTGTAAAATTCTGCCTGCTAAATCTGTTTTCTGCAATATTCTTTTTATGGGCTGGTTGGTTCGAACCTTAATGGTGTGAGCCTGGAAGTACGGGCGAAGTCGTCGAGATGTTAGAATGAGAGTATAGGCAAACTTTTCTATTTTCTGGTAGTTCAGCTCGGATCCTTGTAGTGCTTTACTAATGAAGTAGACGGGTTGTTGCCCACTTTCGTCTTCTCTAACTAGTGCTGAGGCTATTTCTCGGCTTCCTACTACGAGATATAGTACGATTGGTTCTCCTTCTCGTGGTCGAGATAAGATAGGCGGTCGTCCTAAGAACTCCTTGAAGTCTTGGAAGGCTTGTTCGCATTCTGTCGTCCATTCGAACTGTTTTCCCTTCCTTAAAGTAGCATAGAAGGGGAGAGGTCTTATTGCTGCCCCTGCTAGGAATCTGGATAGGGCGGCCAATCTCCCGTTGAGTTGCTGCACTTCTTTGACACAGGTCGGGCTCTTCATGTTGAGTATGGCTTGGCATTTATCCGGGTTTGCTTCAATTCCTCTTTGTGTGTGCATGAAACCTAGGAATTTGCCTGCTTCTACCGCGAAGGTGCATTTTGCCGGATTAAGTCGCATGTCATGCTTCCTTATGGTGTCGAACACTTGAGCCAGGTCAGACAATAATGTATCTTCGCTTTGTGTCTTTATCAACATGTCGTCCACATAGACTTCCATGATCTTTCCAATGTGGTCTGAGAAGACTTTATTCATCAGCCTTTGATAAGTAGCTCCTGCGTTCTTGAGACCGAAGGGCATTACGATGTAGCAGTAATTTGCTTTTGGCGTTAAAAACGAGGTCTTTTCTTGATCTGGTGGATACATGGGGATTTGGTTGTATCCTGAGTATGCATCCATAAATGAGAGGTATCTATATCCGGAGGAAGCATCTACCAGAGTGTCGATACTTGGGAGTGGGTAAGGATCTTTTGGGCAGGCTTTATTGAGATCGATGTAATCGGTACACATTCGCCACTTCCCATTTGATTTTTTCACCAAGACGACGTTGGCTAGCCATAATGGATACTTGACTTCTCTTATGAATCCTGCCTCCAGTAGTGCCTGTACTTGCTCTTCCACCGCTTGGGATCGCTCTGGCCCAAGTTTTCTTCGTTTCTGCTACACTGGCCGAGATCCCGGATAGACCGCCAACTTGTGGCATATTAGCTTGGGGTCTATACCTGGCATATCTGTGGCTTTCCATGCGAAGAGATCGACATTATCGCGTAAGAATTGTATCAGTAATTCTTTTGAGTCTCCTCTTAGGATCGTTCTGATATTAGTTGTTTTGTCCGTGGTGTCTCCGATCTGAACCTTCTCTATCTCGCCTTCCGGCTGCGGACGGAGTTCTTCTGGTCGCTGAACTCCACCAAGCTCAATTGTATGAAACTCTTCTCCTCTGCCTCTGAGGTTTAGACTTTCGTTATAACAGCGGCGTGCCATCTTTTGATCTGCTTTTACCGTAGCTATCCCCTCTGTAGTTGGGAATTTCATGCATAGATGTGGAGTTGAGACTATTGCGCCGAGTTGATTGAGTGTTGTCCGACCTATTAGGGAATTGTAGGCTGAACTTATGTTGACCACGATGTAGTCTATCTTGAGGGTCCTGGATTGGTTCCCTTTTCCGAAGGTTGTGTGTAGTGATACGTATCCCAGTGGTTGTACCGGTATCTCCTAGTCCGAACAGACTATTCGGGTATGCTCTAAGCTCCTTTTCGTCTAAGCCAAGTTTGTCGAAGGCTGTTTTGAATAAGATGTCGGCAGAACTCCCTTGGTCTACTAATGTGCGGTGTAGATTGGCATTTGCCAGTATGATAGTGATGACCATGGGGCCGTCGTGTCCCGTGATAATGCCGGATGCGTCCTCTTTAGTGAATGTTATCGCAGGGATGTCGGGTGCCTCCTCCTTTCCCTCGACATGATATACTTCTTTGAGATATCTTTTTCGGGATAATTTGGAGATCCCGCCTCCTGCGAATCCCCCGTGTATCATGTGGACGTGTCTTTCTGGTGTCCGAGGTGATCGCTCAGCTCGTCCGTCATCTTCGTCCCTTCGTCTCTTTCTTTGGTCATCATCTCGGGTAGCCAGAAAGCGATCTAATCTTCCTTCTCTCACCAATTTCTCTATGATATTCTTTAAGTCGAAGCACTCTTTGGTGGAGTGCCCTCGAACTCGGTGGTATTCACAATATTCCTTCCGGTTTCCTCCTCCTCTTTTGCCTTTGAGTGGTCGTGCTGGGGGAATTTTCTCCGTATGGCAGACTTCTTTGTATACATCGACCAGGGATACTCTGAGAGGAGTGTAATTATGGTATTTTTTTATTTTTTCCCCTTGTTAATCTTCTTTCCTTTTGGATTCCTTGTCTTTGTCTCGGTAGGAGGCCCCAGATTTTGAGGTTTCTCCCAGCCGAGCATTCTCATCCATGTTGATGTATTTTTCTGCTCGCTCCTGTACTTCGTCTAAGGAGGTGGGGTACTTCTTTGATATAGATTGGCTAAAAGGTCCCTCTCGTAGGCCATTGATGAGTCCCATGATGGCGGCCTCTATTGGTAAACTTTGTATGTCCATGCATGTTTTGTTGAATCTTACCATGTAGTTGCGGAGACTCTCCCGATCTCCTTGCTTGATCCCTAGTAAACTGGGTACGTGCTTGGCCTTATCCTTCTGGATGGAGAATCTGGCCAGGAACTTTTTGGCCAGGTCATCAAAGTTTGAGATGGACTTTGGAGGTAAGTTGTCGAACCATCTGATCGCTGTCTTCGTGAGGGTTGTTGGAAAAGCTTTGCAGCGAACGGCATCTGAGGCGTCGGTAAGGTACATTCTGCTTCTGAAATTGCTGAGATGATGGTTGGGATCTATGGTGCCGTCGTACAAAATCATATCCGGGAGTTTGAAGTCTTTTGAAATTTTGGTTTTCATGATTTCCCTGGTGAATGGATCTTGTTCTTTGCGTGAATTTTCCTCAGGAGTAGTCCGAGGAGTTTTCAATTTGAGATCGGCTTCTAATTGCTGTAGTTTTTCTTCCAATTCTCGATGTCGCCGTACCTCTCTTTGTAGATCCTTTCCGATTTCCCGTTGTTGTTGGGTTTCTTTCTCAAGTTGTTTCAAGCGATCTTGAAGTGCCTCTATTGCTCCCGGATTTGATGAATTTTTGTCTCCGTTGGATTCCGGGGTATCTTTCAGTGTGGTGTCTGCGTTTTTGTGTGGCATTCTGTTTTCTAGATCTGAATCGTGGTCATTGTCATGGCCGTCCGCCATAGTGGTGGGATGACTTCCAGGTTCCCCGGCAACGGCGCCAATGTTCCGAGGGTTACCTGAAACTGGAGGTCGATCTCGGACAGGATCTTCTGTACTGGTCGGAGATAACGTGTCCGGCTGGTTGATGGCGGCCGGAGCTGTTGTATCCGACTTGTTGGATTTACAGCACTGCTGATCCTTGGTCACCGAAGGGTGGGGGGTACCTGCAAGAGACTCCGATGCTTAAGTTAGCACGGGTATTAAGTAGGTTTTATGTAGAATCAGAGTATGAGTTATACCTGGGTGCTCCAGTGTATTTATAGTAGTGTGGGCTGACCTTTCTGATAAGATAAGTTAGTTATCTTATCTTATCTTATCCTGTTTTGGATAAAGTCAGCTTATCTTCAAGGGAACCCCCTTTATCTCTATAGGCTTGGATTGCCTTTGGATTTGGGTCGTGTTCCTTTATTTGGGCCCTTTATTGGGCTTTCCTGTCGATTTGGCCAAGCTCTTTTAGAAGAGGTCGGGTAGTCTGACCTGAAGAGGTCGGTCGCTTTGTCGCCAATCATCCCGGGTCGGGTAGCTCGACCCAGGGTATGAACATCTGCAAAGCCGGCAAATTGTTTATTTCCTACAGAGGCAGGTTGAGAAGCCTTCTTGAGGGGGTCATTATCAGCACTTACAGGTGTCTGATCCCTCAATGGCGTTTGAACGCCAGGGTTGGACGTGGATTGGGCGTTTAACACCAGATTCCAACCCTTTTCTGGCGTTTGAACGCCAGAACCGGACATGGATTGGGCATTTAACGCCAGTTTTCACCCTTTTCTGGCGTTTGAACGCCAGACTTATTCCTCTTTGGGCTCTTACTGTCCTCAGAGGGATTTTGGGTAGCAGGTTGCTCATCCTCTATCAGCTGTTCCTTTCTTGGCTTTCTGCTGCTTTAAGTTGAGATATTTAATGTTTTTCCACTTCTTAATTGAGCTGCTTGGCACTCCACTGTTATCTATTTTGATAACTGCTGTTTTGTCTGATTCAATTGTGATTTCATATCTTTGTTAGCAATTTTGGTTTCTTGTAGCATCTCTTTAAATTCTGCTAACTGCCTTGTTATAGATGATAGTTGCTGATTGAGTTCAGCAACTTGTTCCTAAGGACTAAAGTCAATTGATACTGCCTTAGCTTCTTCTTTCATGGAGGATTCATTACTTATGTATAGATGCTGATTTCTAGCAACTATATCAATAAGCTCTTGAGCCTCTTCAATAGTCTTTCTCATGTGTATAGATTCACCAGCTGATTAGTCTAAAGATATCTAAGCTTTTTCTGTAAGCCCATAGTAGAAGATTTCTAATTGCACCCACTCTGAAAACATTTCAGAGGGGCATTTCCTTAGCATCCCTCTGTACCTCTCCCAGGCATTATAAAGGGATTCATCATCCACTTGTTTAAAGCCTTGGATGTCCAGCCTTAGCTGTGTCATTCTTTTTGGAGGGAAATATTGATTTAGGATTTTGTCTGATAACTGTTTTCATGTTCTTATGCTTGCTGTGGGTTGGTTATTTAACCACCTCTTAGCTTGATCTTTTACAGCAAATGGAAACAGTAACAGCCTGTATACATCTTGATCTACCTCCTTGTCACGCACTGTGTCAACAATCTGCAAGAACTACGCCAAAAACTCAGTAGGTTCTTCCTGTGGAAGACCAAAATACTGGCAATTTTGCTGCACCATGACAATGAGCTGAGGATTTAGCTCAAAACTGCTTGCTTTGATGGGAGGTGTTCATACCCTGGGTCAAAGCTGTCTGACCCGGGATGTTTAGCGACAAGCCGACCGACCTCTTCAGGTCAGACTATCTGACCTCTTCTCAAAGAGCTCGGCCAATGTCTGACCTCTTCACAAAGAGCTCGGACAAAACGCCACAGAGGCCCAAGTAGGCCCAAACGAAGGAACACAGCCCAATCTAAAGGCAGCTAAAGCCCAGAAAGATAAAGGCGGTTCCCCAGAAGATAAGATGACCTCACTTAAAGATAAGATAAGATAAGATAACTATCTTATCTCCAGAAAGGTCACTCTACAACAATTATAAATACACTGGAGCACCCAAGTATAACTCATACTTTGATTCTACTAAAAAACCTGCTTAATACCCTTGCTAACTTAAGCATCGGAGTCCCTTGCAGGTACCCCCCACCCTCCGGTGACCAAGGATCAGTAGCGCAGCCAGTCCAACAAGTCGGACACAATAGCTCCGGCCGCCACCCACCTGCTGGACACGTCATCTCCGACCAGTACAGAAAATCTCGTCCGAGATCGACCCACAGTTTCAGGTAATTCTCGGAACATTGGCGCCGTTGCCGGGGAACCTGGAAGTCATCCCATCACCATGGCGGACGACCGTGACAACAATCAAAACTCTGGTTTGGCAGACAGAACGCCAACAAAAACACAGACGCCACCTCCAAAGACACACCTCAAAAGGGGGGAGATAAGCAACCCCCAAACACAAAAATTTTGGAAGCTATCCATGAGCAACAAAATTGCCTTAATCAGCTGGAACAAGAGGCTGAACATCAACGGGAATCCGAAAGAAACCTTCGGAGAGAAACAAAGACAACGTCGAAAGCTAGACGATAAGCTCTTAAAGCAAAAAAGCCGATCTCAAAACCAAGACCACTTGATCCAGTCATGAAGACAGCCCCCACAAAGATCAAGACCCATTCACCAAGGAGATCATGAAAGCTAAAAGTCCCAAAGGACTTCAAAGCTCCCGATGTGATCCCATACGACAGCACATCGGATCCAAGCCATCATCTTAGCAATTTCAGAAGCAGAATGTATCTCACTGATGCCTCGGACGTTATTCGATGCAAAGCCTTCCCGACTACTCTAACAAAGCATGCCTGGACATGCAAAGTCTGCCAATAGAAGCAGCTATCATGGGTCTCATTATTGGCCTGCGAGAAGGACCTTTCAACCACTCACCCAACATCTTTAAACGAAGTTCAAGAAAGGGTGAAAAAATATATCAATATGGAGGAGAACTCCTGATTGGGAGACAGCTCAAAAACTAGATTCTCCTAACCCACTACGGGACAAGGATAAAGAGTCCAGGAAGAAAGAAGACCAACCCACTGAGAAACCTATGTCTTGTGGATGTTTAACGAGAAATACGCAACACTGAGAAGATCTCACCATCTCGCCCAATCAAAAGCAAAAAGGAGAAAGAGGTCGGACGAGTTGAAGGTCCACCTTACACTAAAGAGGTCGGACGAGTTGAAGGTCCACCTCACAACAAAGAGGTCAGACGAGTTGAAGGTCCACCTCACACCAAAGAGGTCGGGCGAGTTGAAGGTCCACCATACACCGAAGAGGCCGGACAAGTGGAACATCCACCTCACACCAAAGAGGTCGGACAAGTTGAACGTCTACCTCACCCCCCTAAGAGACGTGTTCATATGATAAATGGAGGATTCGCAGGAGGTTCGATCTCCAAATCATCTTGCAAAAGACACCTCAAAGAGGTATATTAAGGAAGGGATAGAGGTTTGAAAAGGACAATGGAATGCGAACAAGCCTTCCGAGATTTCAAAAATTCTTGGGGCAACCACCCATTCTCACTAAACCCCGGGAAAGTGAAGAACTCATATTATACCTCGCAATGGGAAGTCGGGCAATAGCCTCAGCACTAGTCAGAGAAGACGAAAGTGGGCAACAACCCATCTACTTCATCAGCAAAGCTCTACAAGGGGCCGAACTAAACTATCAAAAGATAGAAAAAGTTCGCCTACGCTCTCGTACTCACCTCTCAATGACTCCACCCATACTTTCAAGCTCACACTATCAGAGTTCGGACCAACCAGCCCATAAAAGGCATCCTACAGAAAACAAACTTAGCTAGAAGAATCCTATAGAGGACAGCTCGGATAATTGGGGGGACCCTGGACAAAACCAGAGAATATCTCGGACAATTCGGGGGACCCCGGACAAAAACAGAAAACAGCTCGGACAAAGCGGGGAAAATGAAGTCCGACACATAGAATGCCAAAGATGATGCATTTTCAAAACCAGCCAACACCAACAACTCGGACAAAATCGGGGAAAATGAAGTCCGACACATAGAATGCCCGAGCTGATGCATTTTCAAAACTAGCAAACACCAAACTAGAGGGCAATAACAGAAGCCTCATCCAGGCTACATTACAAGACCACAACAAGTCGATCTCGAAGGCGGTATACGGAATGTACTCAGGGTCAGCCATAGTAACACGCATTAAAACTATGCAATCCAGCCAATCAAACATGCTTTCTGGGATCTTAGTAGACATCTCAAAGACATAGGTCGACTATGGGGTTACTACCAAACAACTCGGGCAAATAAGAAAATAACTCGGACAATAAGAGCAAAATATCAAGTGACAGACGTGGCGGTAAAAGGGAAACCCCAGGACTCACACGAAAGTCCAGGGGCACCCTTTGGAGGCAACAACAGGGCAAGAACACAGAAAAAAGAAGTCGACAATCTATACCCAAACAGTCCGAACACCTCTCAAACAAAAGGTCAAAACAAAAGCTAGAACTTTTGTACAAAAGGAGTCAGGCAACGATGAAAAGAAACTGGAACAGCAACCAAACCCTAAGCAAAGCACACATTCTTCTCAAAAGCGAATGACAAAAGAAAAGTGACAACAAACGATCAAAGATGCAAACTTTTTGCAGAAAGAACCAACGTTCTTCAAAGCAAATACAAAGTCAAAGCCTTACATCAAAAGCATGCCAACTTCCCTATAGCCCCACCTGAAGAGCTCTCACAAGTCCTATGGGTATATCGGACAACCCCACACTCCACTACAAAGGAATCAGCCTTCTGATTAGCTTACGGAATGGAGGCAATAATCCCACTGGAGGTCAAAGAAGGATCACCCAGAGTGATCCACTACAGTTAAGAGGCCAACTCCCAACTTCAAAAGGAAGAACTCGTCCTACTTCCAGAAATCTGAGAAAGAGCTCGGATCAAGAAAGAGGCGTTAAAACGTCAAATGGCCTCAAGATACAATCGGAAGGTAATCTAGCAACAACGATCTCATCCTAATCCGAAATGACATCAGAATAGGTCGGTCAGGAGAAGAGAAGCTAGCAGCCAACTGGAAAGGACCATACCAAGTTGTTTAAAAGAACTGGTGAAAGGTTGCTATAAAGTGTCCATCCTCGAGGGGTAAGAGCTACCAAGGTCATGGCATGCCTGCAATCTAAAAAGGGTGCCAGGCCGAGATCCAAAAAGATTGCCCGACTTAGAAAGGTAAGTACTAACATGTACACACTCTTATCTTTATTTTATTGTTTAAAAGATTGCAGATTCCCTAAAAAGTTCCCCATCAAGACGCCCGACTACGGCCGGTCGGCAAGGTGAACACCAAATTCACCGCCCGATCACGACAAAGTTGGCAAGATGAAAACCAAATTCATCGTCCGATTACAAAGCGACAGGTCGGCAAGGTGAACACCAAATTCACCGCCCGATCACGACAAAGTTGGCAAGATGAAAACCAAATTCATCGTCAGATTACAAAGCGACAAGTTGGCAAGGTGAAAACCAACTTCACCGCCCGACCACGATGAAAACCGAATTCATCGTTTGATTTCGACAAAGGTTGACAAAGTGAAAACAAAATTCATTACTATACCAAGACGCATTAATCTGAAATGCAAAATTTCACTGCCGGATCACGACAAGGTTGGCAGGGTGAAAACCAAATTCACCGCCCAATCACGATAAAAGTCGGAAAAGATGAAACCAGAATTCATCGCCTGATTTCGACAAGGTCGGCAAAAAAGTGAAAGCAGAATTCATCGCCTGATTATAAAGCTACAGATCGGTAGAAAGGGAAAAACAAATTTACTGCACGATCACGCAACAGAGATGAAAACCAAATTCATCTAAAGGTCGACCAAACGAGGATTGAACCAAACTTCTACAAATCTGTAAAGATGAAAACGGAATAATACAAGATGTTATCGAAAGTGATCTGGAGAAAGGACCTGACGAGGTCTTAATGAATTGCTAAATAATAACTTAAAGACTGGCCGACGTTAAGAAGTCGGACCAAGTCAACCCAAGTTATAAGTAAACCCTGGAAAGAGGTCTGGCCAACCCTATAAAAGAGGATTACTCTAACTTAGAAGGGCTCGACATGACGAAGTCGGCCCAAAACATAAAAGTTATAAAAGTAATCCCTGAAAGAGACCTGAACAAGGTCCAAGGAAGTGGATTACAAAAATAACTTAGAAGGGCCCGACGTGACGAAGTCAGCCCAAAACATAAAAGTTATAAAAGTAATCCCTGAAAGCTTCCTGAACAAGGTCCAAGAAAGAGGATTACAAAATAACTTAGAAAGAACCGACATGAGGAAATCGGCCTCCTTTTGTACGCTAAAGTTACAAAAACTAATCCCTGAAAGAGACCTGAACAAGGTCCAAGAAAGAGGATTACAAAAATAACTTAGAAGGGCCCGACATGATGAAGTCGACCCAAATCACAAAGTTATAAAAGTAATCCATAAGAAGAGACCTGACAAAGGTCCAAATAAAATGGATTACTAGAAATAACTTAGAAGCGACCGACATGAAGAAGTCGGCCCAAGACAATTAAAGCAACAGAGTTATAAAAAGTAAATCCATAAAAAAGAGATCCGGCGAAGCCTAATTAAAAATGAATTACTAAAAATAACTCAGAAAGAATCGACAAGCGAAGTCGACCAACGAAAGCTACAGAGTGGACTGACAAGAGAAGTTGGACCAACAAAAGCTACAGCTTGGACCGACAAAAAGAAGTCGGACCAACGAAAGCTAAAGAAGGATCGACAAAGAGAAGTCGGACCAACAAAAAAAGTGCGCTAAAAGGGACATAGCTCCACCCAAAAAGCCACGGCTCCACGACAAGGCTATCGACATTGTTCAGTCTAACTAAAAAGGTTCTACCAAGAACACTAAAAAGTTGTCGGACAAGTTAGCCCCAAAGGTCATCCCGCCTAAACAGAAGACGGACTAAAAAAAGATCTAATCAAAAAGAGGTTGGATAGCAAAGTACCAACACTCTATAAACATCTCACAAAGTCCAAGGAAAGGTCAAAAGACCAAAGCAAGAAGTACTTCACTGAAAAGTACGAAGTCTTGAAAAAAAAGACACTACTTAAAAAGCCAAAAGCACAGGCTCAAAGACGGAGCTAAATAGTCATCCAAACAAACTATAAAAAGGTTCCCCACTGGAACACTACCTAAAAAGTTGTTGGATTATGACTAAAAAGCCCGGGCAGTGAAGACAAACAAGTCGGAAGAAAGGCTGAAAAGCCCTCTCAACAAACAAAAAAGGGCAATACCAGACGCGCACAAGGAGAAACTACTCAAGGTCGACCAAAGTCAGGATGCTTGAGCACGACTGATGAGCGGATAATTTATACGCTTTTTGGCATTGTTTTTAGTATGTTTTTAGTAGAATCTAGTTACTTTTGGGGATGTTTTTATTAGTTTTTATGTTAAATTCACATTTTTGGACTTTACTATGAGTTTTTGTGTTTTTCTGTGATTTCAGGTATTTTCTGGCTGAAATTGAGGGACTTGAGCAAAAATCAGATTCAGAGGTTGAACAAGGACTGCTGATGCTGTTGGATTCTGACCTCGCTGTACTCAAAGTAAATTTTCTGGAGCAACAAAACTCAAAATGGCGCGCTTTCAATTGCGTTGGAAAGTAGACATCCAGGGATTTCCAGCAATATATAATAGTCCATACTTTGGCCGAGTTTAGATGACGTAAAAGGGCGTTGAACGCCAGTTCTACGCTGCTGTCTGGAGTTAAACGCCAGAAACACGTCACAAACCAGAGTTGAACGCCAGAAACACGTTACAACCTGGCGTTCAACTCCAGAAAGAGCCTCTGCACGTGTAACATTGAAGCTCAGCCCAAGCACACATCAAGTGAGCCCCGGAAGTGGATTTATGCATCAATTACTTACCTCTGTAAACCCTAGTAGCTAGTTTAGTATAAATTGGACCTTTTACTATTGTATTAGACATCTTTGGAAGATCCTGGATTGTATTTTTGATCCTGTGATCACGTTTTAGGGGCTGGCCATTCGGCCATGCCTGGACCTTTCACTTATGTATTTTTAACGGTAGAGTTTTCTACACTCCATAGATTAAGGTGTGGAACTTTGTTGTTCCTCATGAATTAATGCAAAGTACTAATGTTTTTCTATTCAACTCAACTTATTCCGCTTCTAAGATATTCATTCGCACTTCAACATGAATGTGATGACTGATTGGATGAAGACAGCAAGAAAGCAGAAGTTCAGAGGGACGAAAGCATCTCTATACGTTTATCTGAAATTCTCACCAATGATATACATAAGTATTTCTATCTTTATTCTCTGTTTATTTATTATTATTTTCGAAAACTCCATAACCATTTGATATCCGCCTGACTGAGATCTACAAGATGACCATAGCTTGCTTCATACCAACAATCTCTGTGGCATCGACCCTTACTCACGTAAGGTTTTATTACTTGGACGACCCAGTGCACTTGCTGGTTAGTTGTATCGAAGTTGTGAATAAAAAACGATTTATTAAGACGTGCGTACAGAGTTTTTGGCGCCGTTGCCTGAGATCACAATTTCATGCACCAAGTTTTTGGCGCCGTTGCCGGGGATTGTTCGAGTTTGGACAACTGATGGTTCATCTTGTTGCTCAGATTAGGTAATTTTCTTTTTGTTTTATTTTCAAAAATTTTTCAAAAATCTTTAAAAAATTTCTCATCTGTTTTCGAAAAAAAATAAAAAATTCTTTTCAAAAATTTTTATTATGTTATTCAGAATTTTTAAGAATGAATTCTAGTGTTTCATGAAGCATGTTGAAGCCTGACTGGCTATAAAGCCATGTCTAAATTCATTTGGACTGGGGCTTCCAACCCAACATTATCAAGAGCACGCTAGTTGTTGCTAATCCACCTGCTGCTGTTCCAGATCCAAAAGATTTACATGCTAAAGCTTGACTTGCTATTAAGCCATGTCTAACCCTCAGATTGGAGCTTTAGAATAAGAGTGCAAGATTCCTGGAATTCATATTAAAAATTTTGGAATCCTTATTTTCTTTTTCACACTAATTTTCGAAAAATATAAAATAAAAATACAAAAAATTAATAAAATCATAAAAAAAATCAAAAATATTTTGTGTTTCTTGTTTGAGTCTTGAGTCAATTTCAAGTTTGGTGTCAATTGCATACTCGTCTTGCATTTTTCGAAAATTGCATTCATGCATTGCATTCATCATGATCTTCAAGTTGTTCTTGATAAACCTTCTTGATTGATCTTCATATTATATTGTTTTGTGTTGTGTGGTATTTTTCATATGCATTCTTGAATTCTTAGTGTCTAAGCATTAAAGATTTCTAAGTTTGGTGTCTTGCATGTTTTCTTTGCATAAAAAATTTTTCAAGAATAAGTTCTTGGTGTTCATCTTGACATTCATAGCATTCTTGCATGCATTCATTGTTTTGATCCAAAAATTTTCATGCATTGAGTATTTTTGTTGTTTTTCTCTCTCATCATAAAAGTTCAAAAATAAAAAAAAATATCTTTCCCTCTTTTCTCTCATAAATTCGAAAATTTGAGTTGACTTTTTCAAAATTTTTAAAATCTAGTTGCTTCTTATGAGTCAAATCAAATTTTCAATTTAAAAATCTTATCTTTTTCAAAAATCATATCTTTTTCATTTTTCTTATTTATTTTCGAAAATTTTAAAACTATTTTTCAAAAATCTTTTTCTTAATTTCATCCCCTAATTTTCGAAAATTACAATAACAATTAATGTTTTGATTCAAAAATTTCAAGTTTGTTACTTACTTGTTAAGAAAGATTCAAACTTTAAGTTCTAGAATCATATTTTGTGATTTCTTGTGAATCAAGTCATTAATTGTGATTTTAAAAATTAAATCTTTTTCAAAACTAATTTCAATCATATCTTTTCAAAAATATCTTATTATCTTATCTTTTCAAAATCATATTTTTTTCAAAAATTTGATTTTAAAATATCTTTTCTAACTTCTTATCTTCTTATCTTTTCAAAATTGATTTTCAAATTTGTTTCAACTAACTAACTAACTTTTTGTTTGTTTCTTATCTTTTTCAAAACTACCTAACTAACCCTCTCTCTCTAATTTTCGAAAATATCTCCCTCTTTTTCAAAAATTCTTTTTAATTAACTAATTGTTTCAAAATTCAATTTTAATTTATTTCTTCTTTTAATTTTCGAAAATCACTAACCATTTTTCAAAAATAATTTTCGAAAATTCTCTTTCTTTCTCATCTCCTTCTATTTATTTATTTATCTACTAACACTTCTCTTCATCTCACATCTCTGCTCTCCTCACCCTTGTGTTTCTTTCCTTACATTACATTCTTTTCTTCTTCTTTTCTTCTACTCACACAGGGACCTCTATACTGTGGTAAAAAGGATCCCTATTATTATTATTTTTCTGTTCCCTCTTTTTCATATGAGCAGGAGCAAGGACAAGAATATTCTTGTTGAAGCAAATCCAGAACCTGAAAGGACTCTGAAGAGGAAACTAAGAGATGCTAAATTACAACAATCTAGCAAGCACCTTTCAGAAATTTTCGAACAAGAAGAGGAGATGGCAGCCGAAAATAATAATAATGAAAGGAGGATGCTTGGTGACTTTACTGCACCTAATTCCAATTTACATGGAAGAAGCATCTCCATCCCTACCATTGGAGCAAACAACTTTGAGCTGAAACCTCAATTAGTTTCTCTGATGCAGCAGAATTGCAAGTTTCATGGACTTCCATCTGAAGATCCTTTTCAGTTCTTAACTGAATTTTTGCAGATTTGTGATACTGTTAAGACTAATGGAGTAGATCCTGAAGTCTACAGGCTCATGCTTTTCCCTTTTGCTGTAAGAGACAGAGCTAGAGTGTGGTTGGACTCTCAAGCCAAAGATAGCCTGAACTCTTGGGATAAGCTGGTCAAGGCTTTCTTAGCCAAGTTCTTTCCTCCTCAAAAGCTGAGAAAGCTTAGAGTGGATGTTCAAACCTTCAGACAGAAAGAAGGTGAATCCCTCTATGAAGCTTGGGAGAGATACAAGCAACTGACCAAAAAGTGTCCTTCTAACATGCTTTCAGAATGGACCATCCTGGATATATTCTATGATGGTCTGTCTGAATTAGCTAAGGTGACATTGGACACTTCTGCAGGTGGATCCATTCATCTAAAGAAAATACCTGCAGAAGCTCAAGAACTCATTGACATGGTTGCTAATAACCAGTTCATGTACACTTCTGAGAGGAACCCTGTGAGCAATGGGACGCCTCAGAAGAAGGGAGTTCTTGAAATTGATACTCTGAATACCATATTGGCTCAGAATAAAATATTGACTCAGCAAGTCAATATGATTTCTCAGAGTCTGAATGGAATGCAAGCTGCATCCAACAGTACTCAAGAGGCATCTTCTGAAGAAGAAGCTTATGATCCTGAGAAACCTGCAATAGCAGAGGTAAAGTACATGGGTGAACCCTATGGAAACACCTATAACCCCTCATGGAGAAATCACCCAAATCTCTCATGGTAGGATCAACAAAAGCCTCAACAAGGCTTTAATAATGGTGGAAGAAATAGGTTTAACAATAGTAAACCTTTTCCATCATCCACTCAGCAACAGACAGAGAACTCTGAACAAAATACATCTAATTTAGCAAACTTAGTCTCTGATCTATCTAAGGCCACTGTAAGTTTCATAAATGAAACAAGGTCCTCAATTAGAAATTTGGAGGCACAAGTGGGCCAACTGAGTAAAAGGATCACTGAAATCCCTCCTAGTACTCTCCCAAGCAATACAGAAGAAAATCCAAAAGGAGAGTGCAAGGCCATTGACATAGTCAACACGGCCGAACCTAGAGAGGAAGGGGAGGACGTGAACCCCAAGGAGGAAGACCTCCTGGGACGTCCAGTGATCAATAAGGAGCTTCCCTCTGAGGAACCAAAGGAATCTGAGACTCTTCTAGAGACCATAGAGATTCCATTGAACCTCCTTATGCCATTCATGAGCTCTGATGAGTATTCCTCTTCTGAAGAGAATGAGGATGTTACTAAGGAGCAAGTTACCAAGTACCTTGGTGCAATCATGAAGCTGAATGCCAAATTATTTGGTGTTGAGACTTGGAAAGATAAACCTCCCTTGTTCACCAATGAACTAAGTGATCTGGATCAACTGACATTGCCTCAGAAGAAACAGGATCCTGGAAGGTTCCTAATACCTTGTACCATAGGCACCATGATCTTTGAAAAGGCTCTGTGTGACCTTGGTTTAGGGATAAACCTCATGCCCCTCTCTGTAATAGAGAAACTGGGAATCTTTGGGGTGCAAGCTACTAAAATCTCATTAGAGATGGCAGACAATTCAAGAAAACAGGCTTATGGACAAGTAGAGGACGTGTTAGTAAAGGTTGAAGGCCTTTACATCCCTGTTGATTTCATAGTCCTAGATACTGGGAAGGATGAGGATGAATCCATCATCCTTGGAAGACCCTTCCTAGCCACAGCAAGAGCTGTGATTGATGTTGACAGAGGCGAATTAGTCCTTCAATTGAATGAGGACTCCATTGAGTTTAAAACTCAAGGACATCCTTCTGTAAACATGGAAAAGAGGCACAGTAAGCTTCTCTCAAAACAGAGTCAACCAGAGCCCCCACAGTCAAACTCTAAGTTTGGTGTTGGGAGGCCATAACCAAACTCTAAGTTTGGTGTTGAACTCCCATATCCAAACTCTAAATTTGGTGTTGGGGAGTCTCAACAATGCTCTGAACATCTGTGAGGCTCCATGAGAGCCCACTGTCAAGCTATTGACATTAAAGAAGCGCTTGTTGGG
Organism: Arachis ipaensis; assembly: GCF_000816755.2. Taxonomy (NCBI): domain Eukaryota; kingdom Viridiplantae; phylum Streptophyta; class Magnoliopsida; order Fabales; family Fabaceae; genus Arachis; species Arachis ipaensis. The sequence continues at coordinate 63,926,747 of NC_029794.2, forward strand.
AGGCAACCCAATTTTTATTTATCTAATTTTATTTTTATTATTATTTCATGTCTTATTAGGTTCATGATCATGTGGAGTCACAAAATAAATATAAAAATTGAAAATGGAATCAAAAACAGCAGAAGAAAAATCACACCCTGGAGGAGGATCTTACTGGCGTTTAAACGCCAGTAAGGAGCATCTGGCTGGCGTTCAACGCCAGAACAGAGCATGTTTCTGGCGTTGAACGCCAGAAACAAGCAGTATCCTGGCGTTTAGACGCCAGAAATGCACAGTGAAGAAGAGCTGGCGCTGAACGCCAGAAACAAGCATCTGGCTGGCGTTCAACACCAGAAATATGCTGCATCTGGGCACTGAACACCCAGAAAAAGCATCAATTCGGCGTTTAAACGCCAGAATTGCATGCAAGGGCGTTTTACATGCCTAATGGGTGCAGGGATGTAAATCCTTGACACCTCAGGATCTGTGGACACCACAGGATCATCTCAGGATCTGTGAATCTCACAGGATCCCAACCCACCTCACCCTCTCTCTCTCCATTCATGATCATCCCTTCTGTTTTCCATTCACCACTCACATCCATACACACATCCCTCCATCTCCTCCATACATTCTTCTTCTTCTATTCTTTCTTCTTTTGCTCGAGGGCGAGCAACATTCTAAGTTTGGTGTGGTAAAAGCATAAGCTTTTTGTTTTTCCATTACCATTGATGGCACCTAAGACCAGAGAAACCTCTAGAAAATGGGAAGGGAAGACAAAGGCTTCCACCTCCGAGTCATGGGAGATGGAAAGATTCATCTCAAGGGTCTATAGCTCAGTGGTAGAACATGTGGCTGCAAATCAAGAGATCCTTGAGATACCTCAGGGGATGCACTTCCCTCCACATAATTATTGGAAGCAACTGAGGATAGAAATACCAAAAATCACTAGGGATCAAGCCACAAAGGCAAGGAAGAGATATAGAAGAGCTCAAGGACATCATTGGTTCCTCAAGAAGAAAACGCCACCATCACTAAGGTGGACTCATTCCTTGTTCTTAAATTCTCTGTTTTTCGTTTTCTTTATGATTAAGTGCTTATCCATGTTTGTGTCTTATTACATGATCATTAGTATTTAGTAACTTTCTCTTAAAGTTATGAATGTCCTATGAATCCATCACCTCTCTTAAATGAAAAATGTTTTAATTCAAAAGAACAAGAAGTACATGAGTTTCGAATTTATCCTTGAACTTAGTTTAATTATATTGATGTGGTGACAATACTTTTTGTTTTCTAAATGAATGCTTGAACAGTGCATATGGCTTTTGAAGATGTTGTTTAAGAATGTTAAATATGTTGGCTCTTGAAAGAATGATGACAAGGAGACATGTTATTTGATAATCTGAAAAATCATAAAAATGATTCTTGAAGCAAGAAAAAGCAGCAAAGAACAAAGCTTGCAGAAAAAAAATAGCGAAAAAAATATAGAAAAAGAAAAAGCAAGCAGAAAAAGCCAAAAGCTCTTAAAACCAAAAGGCAAGGGTAAATAAAAAGGATCCCAAGGCTTTGAGCATCAGTGGATAGGAGGGTCTAAAGGAATCAAATCCTGGCCTAAGCAGCTAAACCAAGCTGTCCCTAACCATGTGCTTGTGGCGTGAAGGTGTCAAGTGAAAACTTACTCCAAATGGCGCGCTTCTAATTGCGTTGGAAATTAGACATCCAAGGCTTTCCAGAAATATATAATAGTCTATACTTTGGCCGAGTTTAGACGACGTAAGAGGGCATTGAACGCCAGTTCTACGCTGCTATCTGGAGTTAAACGCCAGAAACACGTCACAAACCAGAGTTGAACGCCAGAAACACGTTACAACCTGGCGTTCAACTCCAGAAAGAGCCTCTGCATGTGTAACATTTAAGCTCAGCCCAAGCACACACCAAGTGGGCTCCGGAAGTGGATTTATGCATCAATTACTTACTTCTGTAAACCCTCGTAGCTAGTTTAGTATAAATAGGACCTTTTACTATTGTATTAGACATCTTTGGAAGATCCTGGATTGTATTTTTGATCTAGTGATCACGTTTTGGGGGCTGACCATTCGGCCATGCCTGGACCTTTCACTTATGTATTTTCAACGGTAGAGTTTCTACACTCCATAGATTAAGATGTGGAGCTCTGCTGTTCCTCATGAATTAATGCAAAGTACTACTCTTTTTCTTTTCAACTCAACTTATTCCGCTTCTAAGATATTCATTCACACTTCAACATGAATGTGATGAACGTGACAATCATCATCATTCCCCCATGAACTCGTGCCTGACAACCACTTCCGTTCCACCTTAGATTGGATGATTATCTCTTGGATCTCTTAATCAGAATCTTCATGGTATAAGCTAGATTGATGGTGGCATTCATGAGAATCCGGAAATTCTAAACCTTGTCTGTGGTATTTCGAGTAGGATTCTGGGATTGAATGACTGTGATGAACTTCAAACTCGCGAGTGCTGGGCGTAGTGACAGACAAAAAAGGAGGGTGAATCCTATTCCAGTATGATCGAGAACCTCAGATGATTAGTCGTGCTGTGACAGAGCATTTGGACCATTTTCACAAGAGGATAGGATGCAGCCATTGACCACGGTGATGCCTCCAGATGATTAGCCATGCAGTGACAGCGCATCGGACCATTTCACAGAGAGGATGAAAAGTAGCCATTGACAATGGTGATGTCCTTACATAAAGCCAGCCATGGAAAGGAGTGAGACTGATTGGATGAAGACAGCAAGAAAGCAGAAGTTCAGAGGGACGAAAGCATCTCTATACGTTTATCTGAAATTCTCACCAATGATATATATAAGTATTTCTATCTTTATTCTCTGTTTATTTATTATTATTTTCGAAAACTCCATAACCATTTGATATCCGCCTGACTGAGATCTACAAGATGACTATAGCTTGCTTCATACCAACAATCTCCGTGGGATCGACCCTTACTCACGTAAGGTTTTATTACTTGGACGACCCAGTGCACTTGCTGGTTAGTTGTATCGAAGTTGTGAATAAAAAATGATTTATTAAGACGTGCGTACAGAGTTTTTGGCGCCGTTGCCTGAGATCACAATTTCGTGCACCAACAATTTCCCCAAAGAGATCGAAGCTCTGAAAGCACGATCTCACGGAAAGGTCCGAACTCAAGCAGGGGCAAAGTCGTACAGGTCGACATCAGCTAAAAAGAAGCGCAAGTACGATCTCAAAAAAGAACAAGCCAAAAGGTTGGGAAACAACTTAAGGCTCAAATGTGCTTAACAAAAAGGGATACAACTCTGCTCAAAGAAGGCACAATCTCAAACAGGGCTACAAACATCATCCGAGACTAAAAAAGGTTCTATATAAAGTACACTAAAAAGTCATCGGACAAGTCACTAAAAGCCCGGATAGCAAGCCGCAAGGATAACTTCGCCAAAGCAGAGGGTTGTCAACACAAACTTAAAGCAAGGCGTGATCCAGAAGGCAAGGGTAGAAAACCCACACTACCACTCAAAAGAGGTTGGATTGTGAAGTACCAAACCTCTAGAAAATCTGCAAAGATTGCAAAGCAATGAAGAAACAAGCCAGACAGATGCTTGAGCACGACTTCCAAAGAGATCGACGCTCTGAAAAGCACGATCTCACAGAAAGATCAAACACAAGCAGGGCACTGTTCATACCCTGGGTCAAAGCTGTCTGACCCGGGATGTTTAGCGACAAGTCGACCGACCTCTTCAGGTCAGACTATCCGACCTCTTCTCAAAGAGCTCGGCCAATGTCTGACCTCTTCACAAAGAGCTCGGACAAAATGCCACAGAGGCCCAAGTAGGCCCAAACGAAGGAACACAGCCCAATCTAAAGGCAACTAAAGCCCAGAAAGATAAAGGCGGTTCCCCAGAAGATAAGATGACCTCACTTAAAGATAAGATAACTATCTTATCTCCAGAAAGGTCACTCTACAACCATTATAAATACACTGGAACACCCAGGTATAACTCATACTCTGATTCTACTAAAAAACCTGCTTAATACCCTTGCTAACTTAAGCATCATAGCAGGTCTCAACGAGCCTTTTCCACGATGCACTTCCAGTAATGGGAGGACTTGTCTTTGCCCTTATACTCTAAACATAAGGAAATTTCCTGGTTCAAGCTCCTAACTCATTTACGCTTTTGCTTTTGGCATAGAGCTATAGGAATGCTGCTTTTAGGCGTGATCTATCTCTCTGCTTTTCATAGCGGTTTTCTTTACCTTGAATCCAGTGAAAGATGATTCTCTTCCTATTCCTCATAGGTTGTTTTATAACATCATAACATCCTGACTCTTTGGCAAGCAAAAGAGAATCAGTTTCAACTCAGGGCTTCACAGAACTAAAGGTACTCTTGATTACATACATTCTGATCTTTGGGGCCCAGCACGTGTTCCTTCAAAAGGTGGTGCTCGGTATATGCTTACCTTCATTGATGACTACTCCAGGGGTTTATTTTATGAAAAAAAGAGTGATGTGTTTGTCACTTTTAAGCAGTGGAAGGCTTTAGTTGAAAAACAAACAGGCAAGAAGATTAAACGCCTTCGCACTTCTAATAGGTTAGAATTTTGTGATGGTGATTTCCACAAATTCTGTAAAGATGAAGGCATTGTTAGGCATCTTCCACACCTTATCTTGCAGAGGCACTCCACAACAGAATGGTGTCGCTGAGCGGATGAATAGAACTTTACTGAAGAAAGTTCGTTGCATGCTATCTAATTCTGGCTTATCCAATGATTTTTGGGCGGAAGCAGCTTCTACAGCTTGCTACCTAGTGAATCGTTCTCCAAATGCTTCTATTGACTGCAAGACTCCAGAATAAGTATGGTCTGGCCTCAGGTCTTGGACGACCTCGAAACTGCTGAGCGAGGAACCCCTTTCTCTAGCTCCTCCTCCAGAAGCCCATCAAAGGTGGGTCTGTAGGTAGTGATGTTCCTGCACCTTCTATTCGAGTCCCTTGCAGGTACCCCCACCTTTCGGTGACCAAGGATCAGCAGCGCAGCCAGTCCAACAAGTCGGACACAACAGCTCCGGCCGCCACCCACCAGCCGGACACGTTTTCTCCGACCAGTACAGAAGATCTCGTCCGAGATCGACCCACAGTTTCAGGTAACCCTCGGAACAGGAGGTATACAGATGCTACTCCCATATGCAGCAATAATGGGGTTAGCATATGACCCCAAAGTCCTTCTGAACTGTTCATTTCCATTTAGGTCGATGATGGATAAAAAGGAATTGATATGAATTGCAAATAAAATATATTCTTGTTTTTATTTTATTTAAGTAGAAATAAACTGAATTATTAAAAATAAAATAAAAACAATAAGATAAAATAAAAGAATTAGAAATTAAAATATAAATTTTGAAAACTA
>NC_029794.2:63932457-63957537 GCF_000816755.2 Arachis ipaensis
GATATGATTTTTGAAAAAGATTTTGAATTTTGAAATTTCAAAACTAAGATAAGATAGAATAAAAAGTTTTAAAATAAAAATTTGAATTTTTAAGGGAAAATTCGAAAATTAATTAGAATAAAGAGAAAATATATTTTTGAATTTAATGAAGAAAGAGAAAAACAGTAAAAATGACACCAAACTTAAATTTTTAGATCAAAACAAAGAAAACAAACAGGAAAACTTTGAATATCACAATGAACACTAAGAACAACTTTTGAAAAATTTTTAAGAAACAGGAACACAAAGGACACCAAACTTAAAATTTTTTTTTATATTTTGAGCACTAATAATTCGAAAAAAATTGAAAGAAAAATAAAATCATGCAATTGACACCAAACTTAAAATATGGAACTAAACTCAAACAGAAAAACTCAATTATTAGTTTATAAAAATTTTCAAAAAATTTAAAAAGAGAAAATAAGGATTTAAAAAAAAGTTTCAACCAAAAACAATAATAGAAGACGCAATTTTAGTGACTCTAAACTAAAAAGATAAAATTTCCTAATCTAAGCAACAAAATAAACCATCAATTGTCCAAACTCGAACAATCCCCAGCAACGGCGCCAAAACATGGTGCACGAATTGTAAATCACACTTTTCACAACTCGTACCACTAACCAGCAAGTGCACTAGGTCGTCTAAGTAATACCTTACATGAGTAAGGGTCGATCCCACAGAGATTGTCGGCTTGAAGTAAGCTATAGTTATTTTGTAACTCTTAGTCAGGAAATTAATAGTAAAAATGGTTGGGTTTATGAAGAGTAATTAGAATAAAATAAATAATACTTGTTATGCAGTGATGGAGAACAGATTAAGGTCTTGGAGATGCTCTGTCTTCTGAATCTCTGCTTTCCTACTGTCTTCTTCTTCACGCACGCAATGCTCCTTCCATGGCAAGCTGTATGTTGGTGGATCACCGTTGTCAATTGCTACCATCCATCCTCTCAGTGAAAAAAAGTCCATGTACATGGCTAATTATCTGTCGGTTCTCACTTGTGTTGGAATAAGATCCATTGATCCTTTTACGTCTGTCACTACGCCCAATACTTGTGAGTTTGAAGCTCGTCATAGCCATCCCTTCCCGGATCTTACTCAGAATACCACAGACAAGGTTTAGATGTTCTGGATCTCAAGAATGCTACCAGTTGATTCTAACTTTTACCACGAAGGCTCTGGATTCAGGGATTTGAACGCTCTGTTGTCAGGGGAGGCAATCAAACTCCAGAACCAGGAACCCAAGAGATATGCACTCAAGCTATTACAGATAGAACTTAAGTGGTTGTCAGGCACGCGTTCATAGGTTGAGAATGATGATGAGTGTCACGGATCATCACATTCTTCATGGTTAAGTACGAGTGAATATCTTAGAATAGAAGCAAGCGTGTTGAATAGAAAATAGAAGTAATTGCATTAATTCATTGAGACACAGCAGAGCTCCTCACCCCCAATCATGGAGTTTAGAGAGTCATGCTGTAGAGATACAATGTAAAACATGAAAATTTCATGAGGTGCAAAATAAATCTCTAAAAGTAGTTTTTATACTAAGCTAGTGACCTAGGTTTACAAAAATTGAGTAGACTAAGATAGATAGTGCAGAAATCCACTTCTGGGGCCCACTTGGTGTGTGCTTGGGTTGAGCATTGAAGCTTTCATGTGTAGAGACTTTTTTTGGAGTTAAATGCCAGGTTGTAGCCTGTTTCTGGCATTTAACTCTGGTTTGCAACTTGTTTCTGGCGTTTAACACCAGAATAGGGTAAAGACTTGGCGTTAAATGCCAATTTGCATCATAAAAACTTGGGCAAAGTATGGACTATTATATATTCCTGGAAAGCCCTGGATGTCTACTTTCCAACGCAATTGAGAGCGTACAAATTGGGCTTTTGTAGCTCCAGAAAATCCATTTCAAGTGCAGGGAGGTCAGAATCCAATAGCATCTACAATCCTTTTTCAGCCTCTAAATTAGATTTTTGCTCAGGTCCCTCAATTTCAGCCAGAAAATACCTGAAATCACAGAAAAACACATAAACTCATAGTAAAGTCCAGAAATGTAATTTTTGCATAAAAAATAATAAAAATATACTAAATAGTAGCTAGATTCTACTAAAAACTATATGAAAATACCCCAAAAAGCGTATAAAATATCTGCTCATCACCTACGGTACGCGTACGTGCCAAAACCGAACGTTGGATGTCCAATGTTGCCTTAAACACTGCCTCCAACGTCCGCAATACCAAGCCTAGAAATTGGAGTTGAGAATTTTGAATCGACGCGTACGCGCCAATGATGCGTACGCGCAGATGAAAAAAATACCAATGTACGCGTAAGCATACAGTACGTGTACGCGTGAAAACGCCAACGTTGGAGGGAACGTTGGAGGTACAACACTGAGCCCAACGTCCCCTGCTTTGTTTTTAACTGCAAAATAAAAATCTTGCTTCCACGCGCACGCGTGAAGCACGCGTACGCGTGGATGAGCTTTTTTGACCCTTTTGCGCGGAAGCGCACGGTGCGCCTACGCGTGGGTTAGCAGACATTGGCCCTCCAACATTGAGTCAAACGCCAATGACAGCAAGCTTTCTTGTTTTGCTAGTTTGTTTTAAATGCCGTTTGAGTCAACGTTGACTCAAACGTGAAGCATCAGGATTTAAATTTTACATAGATCTCTTCTTAACACTAAGGGCAACCAATTGGAGCCATCTTCAACCCAATCCCATCAAGGCCAAAAGCCCAATTCAAGGCTTGAAGATCAATGGAAGAAAGTGTATAAATAGCTTAGAAATTAAGTTAGGGGGACCTTTTTTTCCCAATTTTGGAAATTTTACACTTACTGCACTTTTAATTTCAGAATGTATTTTACAATTCCAATTTCCATTTTGAGAGCTATGAACAACTAAACTCCTTTCATTGGGTTAGGGAGCTCTATTGTAATTCAATAGATCAATAGTAGTCTTCATCTTCTTCTTCTTTCTTTTTCTCTTGATTTTTGTTAGAAAGCTTTCGGTCTTAATTCAATTGGATAGTTGTCTTGAGATAGAAGCTATCCATAATTGGAATTCTTTGGAGCCTTGAGAGGAATGAAGAATTCACACTAGAATTGCTTTCTCACATTGGATTAGATTGGGGTTTGGTTGGATATAGTGACATGTAATCTTACCAACACTTTGATCTATGAATTTTTGTGGTATAGTCAGTGACCGAACTTCAACTCTTCCCATGAGCAATTAAATCAAGACATCGGCCAATTGTTCATGCTTAGAGAGATTGGTGAGCCAAGACATTGGGATCCAATCATCTAAGATTGCCAAGTAATGTCAATAAATGCATTGATTGAGGAAGAGGTGAAAATGATTTGATCCGGAGAATTCAATATCTCCTAAAACCCAATTAATTTCCCATCTCTGATCTACCCATTCAATTTTACATTATGCATCTTTACTTTCATGCTTAACTCCCTGATCCCATTTAATTTTCAGCAATTTAAGATTCTGTCATTTAATTTCTAGCCAATTAATTTATATTCATTTACTTTCTTGCAATTTAAGTTTCCCACCAATTTTAATTTCTGCAATCCCAATTTTAATTTTGATTTCGCTCAAATAGCACAATTCCTCAATTATAATTTCTCGATCTACCAATCCTTGTGGGATTCGACCTCACTCTTTTGTGAGTTTTTATTTGATGACAATCCGGTGCACTTACCGGAAGGAATTTTGTTGAGAGGCAAATTCCCGCGTATCAAGTTTATGGCGCCGTTGCCGGGGATTGGTTTTGTGTTGACAATTACTAAATTGAAGGATAACTAGATTGAGCACTTTACTTTTTCCTTTGAGTAATTGAATTTTAATTCTAGTTGTTCATTTAATTTCTGCACTTTTAGTTGTTTTTCTTGAATTTTATCTTACTGCTTTACTTTCCAGCAAGCTAACCTACTAACTATTTGATAAATTATTCTAACCAAGCTAACTATACTCTGTTTTAGTAGACTCTACACTTGCTGTTTCTTGTACTTGTTCATTCTATGACAGGTAGGAGAAAGGAAACTTCAACTTCCTTTGATAGTGAACCGAAAAGAACCTTCCTAAGATTAAGGAGGGAAGTAAGAGGAAAAAAGGTTGTTGGTGCAGAAGAAGAGGAGGAATACTTTGATATAACCATGGAGGATGATACGAAAAACCATTATGAAGGAGAGGTGAACAATCATGTCAAGCTAACCCAGCTGGACAAGAGAGGAGAGTTCTGGGATCGTACATCAATCCAAACCTAGGAAACTGTGGCAGCAGCATTCAGAGGCCAACTATCCATCCTAATAACTTCGAATTGAAACCTCAGCTCATAACTCTTGTGCAAAACAACTGTTCTTATAGAGGAAGTGCCCAAGAGGATTCTAATGAGCATCTCACTAAATTTCAAAGGATATGTGACACGGTTAAGTCTAATGGTGTTCATCCTGACACCTATAGATTGCTACTGTTTCCATTTTCTTTGAGGGACAAAGCATCAAAATGGTTGGAATCATTCCCAAAGGAAAGCCTGACAACCTGGGAAGATGTAATGAACAAATTCTTGACAAGTTTCTGCCCTCCACAAAAGGTAAATAGGCTAAGAATTAAAGTTCAAACATTCAGACAGCTGGATGGTGAGACCATTTATGAAGCCTGGGAGAGATTCAAGAATTTTACAAGAAAATATCCCCTTGACATGTTTAATGAGTGGGTACAAATTCATATCTTCTATGAAGGGTTGAATCATGAATCAAAAGAAGGCTGTAGACCACTCATCTGGAGGTTCACTTAACAAGAAGAAGACCATTGAAGAAGCCATTGATGTGATAGAGACAGTTGCTGACAATGAGTATTTTTATGCCTCAGATAGGAGCAACAACAGGGGAGTCTTGGAATTAAATCAAATGGATGCAATCCTGGCTCAGAACAAGATGATCACCAAGCAACTTGCTGAATTGACCAAGCAAATGGAGAAGAATCAGGCTGCAGCTATCCACACTCAACCATCACCCCAAGAAGAGTTAGAGATAGAAGAAAGAGTTAACTGGGAGGAAGCTAATTAACTTGGGAATTCATCTAGAAAAACCAATGATCCTTACTCCAAAACCTATAACTCTGGTTGGAGAAACACCCAAACTTTGGGTGGGGGAACCAACAAAACCAAGGCCAAGACCATAGACCTCATAATCCAACCTAGTACAACCACTCCACTCACCAAAAATCCAACCAACGACCATATCAGACCACACAAAACACTTATTCACACCCACCATATCAAAACCATAACAACCACTCTCAACACCCCAATTCAAACCAACTGTCACCACATGAGAATGATAGAATGGCCAGGATGGAAGTCATGCTTGCAAACCTTTGCAAGGAGTGTAAGGACATAAAGAAATTCAAGGAAGATGTGAGAGGGAGTATAAAAAGCCGAGGAGAGGTTATTAAGAATCAAGAAGCTCAAGTAGGACATCTCTCACAGCAAATTCCAAAGTCCACTGATAGTTTTCCAAGTGACACAGAGAAAAATCCAAGAGGGGAAATGAAGAAGGTGAGATGGGAAGAGTGTAAGGCGGTGACTCTTGCAAATGAAGAAATTCTGGACGAAGACACCAGCAAACCAATAGAGCACAGCCAAGGAAACTCCCAGAGCAGCATCGAGAAAAAGGAACAAGGAACTAGATCTGCACAAAGAAAAGACTCAACAAGGAAGGAAACTTTGAAGCCTTATGTGCCAAAGGCACCATTTCCCCAAAGACTCAAGGGAGATGAGAAAGAAAAGTCATATTCAAGATTCCTAAATATGTTTGCATCTCTCAGTGTAAACATTCCCTACCTCGAAATCCTCAAACAGATGCCTACTTGTATCAAGTGGATGAAGGAGCTACTAGCCAGGAAGAGCAACCTAAAAGGTGGCCAAATGGTGGTGATGAACAAGGAATGCAATTCTCTCATTCAAAGAGACGTACTTGATGAGCAGATAATTTATACCCTTTTTGGCATTGTTTTTACATAGTTTTTAGTATGTTTTAGTAACTTTTTATTATATTTTTATTAGTTTTTATGCAAAAATCACATTTCTGGACTTTACTATGAGTTTATGTATTTTTTTTATAATTTCAGGTATTTTCTGGCTGAAATTGAGGGACCTGAGCAAAAATCTGATTCAGAGGCTGAAAAAGGACTGCAGATGCTGTTGGATTCTAACCCTCCTGCACCCAAAATAGATTTTCTAGAGCTACCAAAGTCCAATTGGCGTGATCTGAATTGCGTTGGAAAGTAGACATCCTAGGCTTTCTAGCAATATATAATAGTCTATGCTTTGCCCGAAATTTGATGACCCAAATTAGTGCTAAAAGCCAGCCTAAAACTTTCTGGCGTAAAGCGCTAGAACTGGCACTAAAACTGTCGTAAAACGCCCAAACTGGCACCCAAGCTGGCGTTTAACTCCAAGGACAGCCTATGCACGAAAAAGCTTCAATTCTCAGCCCAAGAACACACCAAGTGGGCCCCAGAAGTAGATTTCTGCACTATCTGCATTGAGTTACTCATTTTCTGTAAACCTAATTTACTAGTTTACTATAAATAGCACTTTTTACTATTGTATTCATATCTATCTCTAGACGTTTAGTCCTTAGACCTTTGGAATGGAGGCATGGTTCACTTATGTATTTTCTACGGTGGAGTTTCTACACCCTATAGATTAAGGTGTAGAGCTCTACTGTTCTTCATGAATTAATGCAATTACTACTATTTTCTATTCAATCATGCTTGATTCTATTCTAAGATACTCACTCGTACTTCAATCTGGAGAATGATATGATCCGTGACACTCATCATTATTCTCAATTCTATGAACGTGTGCCTGACAACCACTTCCGTTCTATCTGAGCTCAACGTAGTCATTGGGTGACAGCTTGAGTGCGTATCTCTTGGGTATCTAATACACGGACCGAGTCCGTGAGATTAGTATCTTCGTGATATAGGCTAGAACCAATTGGCAGCATTCCTGAGATCCGAAAAGTCTAAACCTTATCTTTGGTATTCCGAGTAGGATCTGGGAAGGGATGACTGTGATGAACTTCAAACCTACGAATGTTGGGCGCAGTGACAGTATGCAAAAGGATCAATGGATCCTATTCCGATGCTAGCAGGAACCGACAGATGATTAGCCATGCGGTAGCTGTGCCTGGTATTTTTCATCCGAGATGAGAAATCTGACAGTTGATTAGCCGTGCATAAATTGTAGAGGACCATTTTCATTGAGAGGATCCTATAGCTTGCCATGGAAAGGATCACTCATGGTTGGAAGAAGACAATAGAAAAGCAGAGGTTCAGAAGCAACAAAGCATCTCCAGACGCTTATTTGAAATTTCCACCAATGAATTACATAAGTAACTTTATTTAATTTTATGTTTTATTTATCTTTTCATTATCAAAACCTCATAACCATTTAAATCCGCCTGACTGGGATTTGCAAGATGACCATAGCTTGCTTTAAGCTGACAATCTCCGTGGGATCGACCTTTACTCACGTAAGGTTCATTACTTGGACGACCCAGTGCACTTGCTGGTTAGTTGTGCGGAGTTGTGAAAAGTGTGAATCACAATTTTGTGCACCAGTACTCCTGAAGAAAAAAGATCCAAATAGCTTTCATATTCCCTGTATCATAGGAGAAACAAAAATTGACAGAGGATTTTGTGATCTAGGAGCTAGCATAAATGCGATTCCTCTATCTCTAATGAAAAATTGCAAATCAATGAGGTGAGATTGATAAATTACAATTTTGTGATTTATATTGTGTAGAATTCGGAGGTTTTGTCAATATTTTTTCACACTTATTCAAAAGAATTGCATGATTTTATGTTCCCTTCCTAATATTTCTCCATGATGAAAAACATGCTTATTTTGCCTTAGAATTGCTACATTTTGATCCTCTTTTATTGCCATTCAATGCCGTGATGTATTTGTTGAGTGATTTCGGGATTTATAGGGCAAGAATGGCCTAGAAGAGAGAAGGAAAGCATGCACAAGAGGAAGGAACATGAAGACTTGGATTTTGGGAACTTCAGCATGGGCGCGCACGCACACTTCACGCGCACGCGTGGATGTGGATAGCTGGAAGCGGCGCACAAGGATGGTCGCATCCGCGCGGATCAGAGAAATCCCACCGACGCACACGCATACCTGGTGCGCACGCGTGGATCACAAAAGCAATCGGCGCGCATGCGCGGAAGGCTGCACGTGACCTCATTAAAGGAAATCATGCCTGGCAATTTCTGAGGCTCATCAGGCCCAAATTCAAGCTGTTTCTGCATGGAAAAGACCCAAGGATGCTAGGGGAAAGGGGGGATGAATCATTTTACACTTAGACACAATTTTTAGCTAGTTTTGGTTCTTTGTTCTTATAGAGAGAGAAATCCTTGTTCCTCTCTAGATCTAGCTTTAATTTGATCTTCCCTTGTTGAATTTTGAATTGGATCTTGTTAATTACTAGTTTTAATTGTTTAATTTAGATTCTCTAGTATAATTGTGTTTATATCTTGTTTTAGTTTTATGTTTCCTTGTTGTTTGTCATTTTATATTCATTTCATGAATCTTTTAGATCTTGATTTGTTATTGTTACATTGATGATTTCCATGATTAATTGTGTTATTTGAGTGATTGTATGTTGATCATTGTTAGTGGGTACTTGTTAGTTTCAATTTAATTGCAAATTGAAAATGTCTTTTATTAATGCTTACCATGTGTTTGATGAAATATTTCCTTTGATTATGGAGTAGTTTTCTTTACTCTTGGCATAAGCTAAGGGAATTGAGTGACCTTGAGTCATTGGGTCTCATTGAATTGGTGATTTGAGAACCCTAGGTGATCAATTTGATACCCATTGACACTAACCCACTACTAATCTAATTAGTATATAGGTTGGGACTTATGGGTTGATGTGATCAAATCTATTTAAAGTACTTCAAGCCTAGGAGTAGACAATACGTACTTAAGGTTTTTGAGAAGTAGACTTAGTGGGTTGGTACCTCATAGTTGTCAATGTTTGATATGGAGACAAGGATGGCGATCTCAATTCCCATGCTTAGCCAAGAGTTGCTTTTATCATTCCTATTTGAAAACCCAAAAATCTTGATTGCTTTGTCGTAGTTATAGTTACTTGTTTAGTTTAGAATAGAATTACATTGAATGTTACTTCATTAGTTTGGAATTACTTAAATCTTGCTTTAGTCAATTGAATTAGTTTCTTGCATTCCAATCTTGCTTGTTAAGATTCCTAGTTTAATTTCTTGCTCATGACTTGCAACCCCGGATTTCTAACCAAAGTTGAAGCACATGTTTGCCCATTCCATGTGAGACGACCCAAGGTTTGAATACTTCGGTTATTTTTATTAGGGTTGAACTTGTGACAACCAAAATCCCTTTCTAAATTTGATACTCGAGGATTGTTGTTGGGTAGAGCTATACTTGCAATGGGATTTTATTGAGAAATTCTATACCGACATAGTCCACGAGGCGATCAAATTTTTAGTGCCGTTGCCGGGGAATGGTTGCAACATATGCCTTGATATTGGTTATGTGAATATGTGAATATTGTAGATAGTTTACTTTCTTTTAATACTTAGCTATAGTTTAGATTTCTTTTGTATGTGTGCTATGACTCCCAAGTTTGATAACTCGGTCTCAACTAAATTCTAGCTTAGCCGAGTTTGATCCTGAGATGGAAAAAACCTTGTTACACACTCGGCAAGCTAGACGGCAGTTGGACTATACGGCTAGTACTTCGGTCTCTCTTGAGGAACATACCGAATCACTAGACGGTACCGAGAGTGACTTGGAGTCTGCTACTTCCTATTCTTCTGTTGGTACTACTAATACATCTTTGCATCCTACAGGTGAGCCATACATGGCGGAGCCATGACGGATCACTTTGCATGAGCAAGGAGCTCTGGATATCATACTTCAACCTTTGTAAGCAAGGTATCCCAACCTTGAGCCAAACTTTGAGTTGAAGAGTAGCTTGATAAATCTACTTCCTAAGTATCATGGGTTGCCTAGTCAAGACCCAATCCGACATCTAAGAGACTTTCAAGTTGCTTGTTCTACGGCTCGAAGGCATGGAGCCAATGAGTTGGCTATTATGGTTTTTGCCTTTCCTTTCTCTCTTGAAGGGCAAGCAAAGATGTGGTTTTATTCACAACCGGATGAGATTGTGACCAATTGGGATTTCTTGATAAGAGAGTTTCTAGATAAATTCTTTCCACCGGAGAAGACCAACTATATTCGGAAGGAGATTTCGGGTATAATGCAAAAAGACCAAGAGAGTTTGTATGAGTATTAGATTCGGTTCAAGAGGCTATTGGAATCTTGTCCACACCACGGATTGAACACTCACTTGCTCATTAGTTACTTCACCGAAGTTCTTTGTGCGGAAGATAGAAGATTGCTCACCTCTTCTAGTGGCAGTTCCCTTTCAAAGAACAAGACGGAAGGAGAAGCTTAGAAATTGATAAATGATGTTGCCGAGGCTACACAACATGTAAGGGTGAGAAGTAATCCTCTCAAGCTTGTGATAGAACCGTCCCCTTCCGAAGCAAGCTTAACCAAGGCGCTTGGGGACATGACCACTATCCTCACGCAAATACAAAAAGATCAAAAGGAATACTACTCCATCCAAGCCATCCAAGCCCCACCCCAAGTTGCTCAACTTCAAGGCCCTCCTAGTGTTTATGGTTTGTGCTCTAGCACCACACATTACACCGATCAATGCCATCAAATTCAAGAGGAGCATGCCCTTGTTGTGGCCAATGTGAACTATAACAACCGTCCGCCCTATCCTTCTCAAGGCCAAAACAACTACTCTCATGGTAGTAATCAAAATCAAGGGTGGAGGGATAATGCACAAGGGAGCAATCAAAACCAAAGATGGAATAACTCTTCTTCTCATTACAACAACAACCAATCTGCATCCTAATACCACCACCACAACAAAAACCACCAAGCCAACCAAAATCACCACAACCAAAACTAAAACAACTACACCAAATACTAAGCGCCACACCAAAGACAACAATCCAACCAATCCTCTTCATCTTTCACTAATCAGTTTGATGAGCTTAGAGCCTCTATGGAGAAACGGGACGATAGCTACAAGGCTCAATTCGATACCATGGGCGCTCAATTGGCTAATCTTACCAACATGATTTTGAAGATGTCCATGTCCTCCTCCAACAACACCAACCAACCCTCAAGCTCTTCTAGCCTTCCTTCCTAACCCCAACCAAATCCCAAGGGCGGTCTCAACACCATCATTCTACGGTCGAGGACTACTTTGGAGGAGATACTTCCTAGGGTCATGGAAGACATTCATGAGGAAGAAGTGGTTGTTGAAGCTCCACATGAAGAAGAGGAGGTAGACAAAAGGCATGATGAAGAAGGAGTAAGCCTCAAGGAACCCAAGAGGAAAGCTATATTGGATGAGTCCATTTCTATCCCATTCCCTTCATTGGTGAAGAAAGCAAAGAAGATCCCGGAATTTGATTTGAACATGCTTCAAGTGTTTAAGAAGGTTGAGGTAACCATACCTCTTCTTGATGCTATCCAACAAATTCCAAAGTATGCAAAATTTTTGAAAGACTTGTGCACACACAAGGATAGGATAGGAGAGTTGGAGACATTATCCTTGGGTAGTTCAATTTCTTCCTTGATAAAACCTATTCCAAAGAAATGTGGTGACCCTGGACCTTTTTTGGTGTCTTGTTGTATTGGTGGGCACACCTTTCATGACTGTATGTGTGACCTAGGAGCTTGCGTAAGCATGATGTCACTTTCTATCTTTGTGCGGTTGAATTTAGCTCCATTAAAAAAGTTGGCGGTGAACTTTGTCTTAGCCGATAAGAGTGTGATCACTGTGATGAGAATTACAGAAGATGTACTTGTGGCGATCAAGGACTTAGTCTTTCCGGTTGACTTTTACATCCTTGAAATGCCTCCAACAGAAAATAGAAGCTCATCCTCCGTTCTACTTGGTAGACCTTTCCTTAAGACCTCTAAATTCAAGCTAGATGCCTTCACCGGCACATATTCCTTTGAGGTTGGAGACAAGACTATCAAGTTCAATTTGGAAGAAGCCATGAAATATCCTCCCGAAGAGCATTCCGTACTCTGATGTGATGTAATCAATGAAGTGGTAGCAGAAGTGCAAGAAGAAGACCACAACAAGCTATGCTATCCTATTGTTGAAGAGACGGATGACCAAGAGGATGAACAAGAGAAATTTGTTGAGAGTGAACTCCATGAGCTTGATGAAAAGGAACCTCAGCTTGAGGCAAAGAGTGAATTGAAGCCTCTCCCATCTCACTTGAAGTATGCTTTCTTAGAGGACAACCAAAAGTTTCCAGTCATTATTGCTAGTGAGCTCTCTAGTGAAGAAGAAGAAAAGCTCTTAGATATTCTAAGAAAGTACAAGAAGGCAATCGGTTGGAGCCTAGCTGATATTGTGGGGATTGACCCTCGCAAATGCATGCATCATATATTTCTCCAAGAGGTAGCTAGGCCGGTTAGGCAACCGCAAAGGAGGCTCAACCCGACCATCCTTGTTGTGGTAAAGAAGGAGGTCACTAGGCTACTTGATGCGGGTATCATATACCCAATTTCTGACAGTGAATGGGTAAGCCCGGTCCAGGTTATTTCCAAGAAATCGGGCATCACTGCAGTTAAAAAGGATGATGGTGAAGTGGTCACCAAGAGAGTACAAAATACGTGGCGAGTGTGCATCGATTATAGGAAGTTGAATGCCGCTACAAGAAAGGACCACTACCCCTTGCCCTTTATCGATCAGATGTTAGACCGCCTGGCGGGTAAATCCCATTATTGCTTTCTTGATGGATTCACTGGTTAATTCCAGATTCACATTGCCCCTGAAGATTAGGAAAAGACAACATTTACTTGCCCTTTTGGCACCTTTGCCTACAAAAGGATTCCATTTGGACTATGTAATGCACCTGCTACTTTTCAGCGGTGTATGACCAGTGTCTTTTCCGATCTAATGGAGAATTATCTGGAAATCTTTATGGATGACTTCAGTGTTTATGGAACTTTATTTGATTGTTACTTAGAGAACTTGGCCAAGGTCTTAGCTAGATGTGTTGACACTAACCTTGTCTTTATGGAGGTCCACTCGTTTTTAGGACATGCAGGATTCTATAGGCACTTTATCAAAGATTTCAGCAAGATTGCTTTGCCATTGTCACGCCTACTCCAAAAGGATGTGGATTTTGAGTTTGACAGTGCATGTGTGAAAGCGTTTGAAGAGCTAAGGAGAGTTCTCACCATGGCACCGATTGTGCGAGGCCCCAACTAGACGTTGCCATTCGAGATAATGTGCGATGCGTCAAACCATGCTGTAGGTGCCGCGCTTGCATAGCGCGATGGTAAACTCCCTTATCTCATTGCTTACTCTTCTAAAACACTAGATGCAGCACAATCCAACTATACCACTACGGAAAAGGAACTCCTAGCTATTGTTCATGCTTTAGATAAATTCAGGTCTTATTTGCTAGGATCCAAGATAGTGGTATACACGGATCATGCAGCTTTAAAGTACTTATTGACAAAGAATGAGTCAAAACCTAGACTCATATGTTGGATCTTGCTTTTGCAAGAATTCAACATTGAGATTACGGACCAGAGTGGGTCTCAAAACTTAGTTGCGGATCATTTAAGCCGCCTTGAGAATTTGAAATTTGACCCATTTCTGATCAATGACTCATTCCCATTGGATAGTTTGCATGCTGTGTCGGATAGCTTTCCTTGGGTTGCCCCAATGGCAAACTACTTGGTTGCAAAAATCTTCCCTCCCTACTTTTCTAAAAACCAAAGGGACAAGTTGAGGAGTGACTCCAAATACTACATTTGGGATGACCCTCACTTGTGGAAGAGGGGAGTGGACAAGTAATTCAAAGATGTGTCCCAGAATCTGAAATTCAACCCATTCTTGAAGCTTGCCATTCGTCCGAATGTGGTGGCCACTTTGGCCCATAAAGGACAGCTAAAAAGGTGTTGGATTGTGGATTCTGGTGGCCAACCTTATTCAAGGATTCTAACCAGTTCTATGTGTCTTGCCATCAGTGTCAGAAGTCAGGAAACACATCCCAAAGGGATGAGATGCCTCAACAACCTATGTTGTTCTGTGAGATATTTGATGTATGGGGCATTGACTTTATGGGACCGTTTCCCAACTCAAGTGGGTATCTATATATTCTGTTAGCGGTTGACTACGTGTCAAAGTGGGTAGAAGCAATACCTACCCGCCTTGACGACGCCAATACCGTTGTTTCTTTTGTTAGAAATCACATTGTATGCCATTATGGGTCGCCACGAGCAATCGTGAGCGACCAAGGATCCCACTTTTGTAACAGGAAAGTTGAGGCACTGCTCAAGCGCTATGGGGTATTGCATAAGGTTGCCACTGCTTATCATCCGCAAACCAATGGACAAGCGGATGTGTCCAACTGGGAGATTAAGGGAATCTTGGAGAAAGTGGTCAATCTACAAAGGAGGGATTGGAGCTTCCGATTAGGAGATGCACTACGGGCATATAGGACGGCCTACAAGACTCCGTTAGGGATGAGTCCCTTCCGGATCGTCTATGGTAAGGCATGCCACCTTCCGGTGGAAATTGAGTATAGAGCCTATTGGGTGGTAAAGCAGTGTAACATGGATTTCACCAAGGCGGGTGTGGCCAGAAAACTACAACTAGAGGAGTTCGAGTGCTTGAGGATGGAGGCATATGAGAATGCCCGGATTTACAAGGATAAAACTAAAGCCTTTCATGATCATCAAATACGGAAGAAGGATTTCCAAGAAGGTGATGAGGTTCTCCTCTACAACTCGAGGCTGCAATTTATGCCTAGCAAGCTCCGTTCTAGATGGGAAGGACCTTTCAAGGTGAAGGAAATAAAGCCCTATGGAGTGGTAGAATTGTTTGACCCTCAAAGTGACACAACTTTCTAGGTGAATGGACATAGAGTGAAGAAATACCATGGCTACAAGTCACCAAGAGAAGTGGAAGTGCTCCTACTTAAGGATGCACCAAAGGGAGAGGAAGCTTAAGCAAAGGACCGTCCAACTTAAGGACGTTAAAGAAAAGTGCTTGGTGGGAGGCACCCCACCGTGGTAAGATCTTCCTTTTCTATGCTTTCTTGTTTTTAGCTTTAGATTCTTGTGAATTTTGTGACTTCTTGATGTTGTTGATTGCTTAGGATTGTTAGTTTTATTGTTCTTGTTGGATAGATAGGATGTTCATATAGTTTTCATCATTTTGGTATGGATGAATTATTGAAGTTAGAGAAAATGCTTTGTCTTGAATGGTGCATGAATTTATAAGTGTTTTCTTGCCTACTAGCTTGAACACCTGCCAAAAATGTGTTAGAATAGCTTTTTCCTATGTTGTAAAAAAAAAAAAAAAGCAAGCAAGGAAAATGGGCATCCGCACACGCCGGAGGTGTATTTCTTACTCTTAGGCCAAAAACCCGAGACTCATGCCCTCTTTGTGCCCATTTCGTGCTAGGCACCTACGCGCCAGCGTATGTGCCGCCTGCGCGCCCCTTGCAATTTGGCCATCGACGCGCAAGCGCACTGTGTGCCCGCGCGCCGATGGCGCTATATGAACTCCCTGGTACAAAAACCAGAGAGTTATGCCATACTTGTGCCTAGCCTGTGCCCATACCAACGCGCCCGTGAACTGTGCGCATCCGCGCCGGTTGCCGATTCACTCAGGCACGCATCCGCGCACTGTGCGCGTCCACGTGCCTGTGCTGCATGCCAACTCTGTTACAAATTACCCGAGACTTAGGCCAACTTTGTGCCAACCTTGTGCCAGGGGCACAGCTATATTCACGCTTACGCGCCAATGACGCGCATGCATCCCTCGTTCCATCCTCATTGACGTGCCAGCACACCGTGCACGTGCGCGCCGGTCGCGCGAACCAATTTTAAAGCTGCGCGCCTCGCTTCTACCCCTCTCCCACCTTCTTTCTTATTTCTTTATTCTTTCTTCCCCATCACCCCTCTTCTCTTCTTTCTTCTTCTATACTTCACCACCGTCTCCGGCTACTTACCGGCAACCACCACCACTTTCGGCGGCCCTACATCTCTTCTATCTCTTTCTCATCTTCACAAAAGAAAACTCCACCTTGTTCTTTTACACTTCTCAAGGTTCTACTTCTTCTACATCACTTCTTTTACTTTCTTTGCATAATCACTTCTTCTAGTTAGATTTTTCTTATTGATTTACTTATTTTCTCTTTTAGTTACATGATTATACTACTTGCTTTTTGTTTGCTTACTTTACATTTTTTTGTTTTTCCATGGATGTTGAATTTGAGTTTTAATTTTCTTTAATAGATCTTCTTGTTGTCTCTCATTGTCTTTGTCATGTAAGTGATGTTATGTGATGATTTTTCTTTCATTTTGGATTTCAAATTGGTTGAGTATCTCATAATTGCTCATTACTTGATAATTGCACACCAGGTGTTCGAGGAAATGCACGAATGCCATTTTGGTTTATTTTAATCATGTATCTTCAATTTGGTGCTTTCTCCTCACTCACTTGTTGTCTTCTAAATGCATTGAGTCCACTTTGCTTATTACTTGCTAATTAGATACTCATTGAACAGGACTTGCTCTTTGTTATGGATGCTTGAGATTATTCTTCTCATGCCATTTTGCATGCTTCACTCCCTCTTACATCCCATGCCAAGTGTTGTGACCCATGTCTCTATAATTACTTTGTTGCAATATCTCTCTTGGGCACTATCTTTCACTTGCATGTTTTTGTTAAGATGATTCTTTGGGTTTATTGCTTTCCTTTTTCCCTTCCCTTTTTAGGATGGCCACCAAAAAAGGCAAGGAGAAAGCTTCAAGGAAATCGGCCGCAAAGAGGGCACCCCCAAGGTCAAACTCTAAGGCGCACTCTTCATTGGGAGCCAAACCCCTCTCTAAGAAGGCAAAGGCACCCGCTCCTATTGATGAGAATGAGAAGAGCAAACCGGCAAAGGATCCTTCAAGATTCCCCAACCACTTCTGTGAACTTGTGTTCCCCGCCATGGTTGAGAGGAACTATCATGCCGAACATCTACTCACTCCGCCGGACAAGGTTGCTCCTTGTATTTTTACCCCGCATTGAACGACAAGGATGGGAGTTCCTTCTGAAAAAACCACAAGAGGTCAACCTCTCATGGGTGGTAGAGTTCTACACTAACTACCATCTTCCCTTTCTTCAATCGATATACGTGCGCTGAAAGCAAGTCTCAGGTCAGCAAGTGCTTAATGTCTTACCAGTACCAAGTGACATGGATGGCTACAAAGAGGTCTTACGTCAGCGAGAAAAGTTTGGTTTTGGTTGGGACTCGATCCTCCGAGTCATTGCTGAACCAGAGACATTTTGGACCCATGGTCGATTCAGGATGAGGCCCAAGTGCATTGACGTACGTTTCCTTACTGTAGAAGCTAGAGCTTGGGCCCAGATCCTATCCCACTATGTGCTACTGATAAACCACTATTTCATGGTTTATAATGTGTTTAATTGTGTGGTTTTATCATGATCTTTACCCACTTATTCATATGATTAGCATGCATTTATATTTCCTTCCTAAAATTATTACATGAATGAAAACTTGTTTCTCAGAGACTTTTAATTATGTATTTTAATTCTCCTTTATTCCATTCGATGTCGTGATCTGTGTGTTAAGTGTTTCAGGCTTTATAGGGCATGAATGAGTTGGAGATTGGAAAGGAAGCTTGCAAAAATGGAAGGAACACAAGAAATTGAGGAGATGACCAGCGAGAAGTGACGCGGTCGCATGGCTCACGCGACCACGCAAAAGAGAGGAAATCACAGTGACGCGGCCGCATGGCTCACGCGACTGCGCGGATTGGCATAGCACAAGTGACGCGGAGGCGTGGACGACGCGCTCGCGTGGCAGGGCAAAACGCCGAATGACGCGCCCACATGAATGACGCGATCGCGTGACGTGCGCGATCTGCATAATCTGCAGAATTCGCTGGGGGCAATTTTGGGCCCTGATTTGACCCAATTTTCGGCCCAGAAAAGCGGACTAGAGCCAGAGAACATGCAGAGACCAAAAACAACATTCGTTCTACACAATTTTTAGTTTTTAGATCTAGTTTTACTCCTCCTCTAGGTTTTCTCTGTGCACATTCATAGTTTTTAGGATTTTATTTCTATTGCTCTTTGCATTGGGATATTGATTTCTAGTTCGTTTTCTTTACTTGGCTCTTACTCTTCCATGTCCTTTAATTTACTCAATTTCACTATTGAATTATTTTTAGAATTTATTAATACAAGAATTACTTTTATTTTTAATTGATTTCTTTGATTTTTATTTATCATGTCTTTCTTTAATTCCCTTTTCTATGTTATGAATTCTACATTCACAATGAGCGAGTAGTTCCCTAACTTGATAGGGAGTTGATTGAAAGGAACCCTTGAGTTGGAATGCTCAAAAAGAAAAATTGTAATTGGGTTTATTGTTGGATTGCCCTCTAGTCACTCACACCAATCCCTTTTAATTGAGTGGGTTGGAACTTGTGAATAGAAGTAGCATTCCAACTTGTTTAACTTTCCCTTACCTAGTAAGGGATAACTAAACAGGACAACCTTCAATTGTCAATTAATCTTGAGAGTACTCCAACAAGAATAGGGCTTCCAGCTAATCTACTCCCAGTCAAGGCTTTTATTTAATTTACATAAATTCTCTAATTTAATTTCTTGTTATTCAATTCAAACCATTTTGAAAACATCTGATTAATAAAATAGCACACCTTTCTGCAACTCGTTGGGAGACGACCTTGGATTCATACTCCCAGTATTTTAATTTTAATTTTTTGTGACACCCTTCTAAATTGATAAGCGGATTTCTGGTTGGTTAAGAACTATACTTGCAACGCATATCTTATAACAATTCTTGACTCGCCAATTTCCGCCATGTCAATTTTTGCTGCCGTTGCCGAGGAGTTGCAATAGAGTGCTAAAGTTATTAATTGGAATTTATTTATTTGCATTTTATTTTATCCTGCTACTATGTGCTGCTTGTTTCTTTCGTTAGATGACGCATTCACTTCCTGATCCAAGCTTGCCAATATTCGATCCTGAGATTGAAAGAACTATTTCACAAATAAGGCAAGCTCGGTGTCGGTTAGTCCTCTTTGAAGGCGGATCCGAAACATCACTTGAGAAAGAAACTAGCCCCCGTTCTACTGATTCGGTTGATTTACATGCAAGTGACATGGCAGTAGCTAGAAGAGTTACTATCCAGGAGGCAGGAGCCCCTGATCTTTCAATGCAACCGTTTCAAGCGCATCACTGATAAACCACTATTTTATGGTTTATCTTGTACTCAATTGAGTGGTTTTTATTAACTCTTTACCCACTTATTCATACTATTTGCATCATTTTATATTTCCTTCCTAATTATGTGCTATGATTGATTATATGTTTCTTTGGCCTTATATTTGCTTATTATTAATCCTCTCTTATTACCATTAGATGCCTTGATATGTGTGTTAATTTATTTCAGAGATTACTGGGCAGGAATGGCTCAGAGGATAGAAAAGAAGCATGCAAAAGTGGAAGGAATACAAGAAGTTGGAGAAATTGCTAAGCTGTCCAGCCTGACCTCTTGGCACTCAAACGGCTATAACTTTAGCTACAGAGGTCCAAACGATGCGGTTCCAGTTGCGTTGGAAAGCTAACGTCCGGGGCTTCGATTTCATATATAATATACTATAGTTCCTCTGACGCTAGGTGACGCGACCGCATGACACATGCGGCCGCGTCGCAGTGACGGAAATCAGCGCATTAAAATTCGAACCCAGCGAATTCTGGACTGTTTCTGACCCAGTTTGTGGCCCAGAAAACACAGATTAGAGGCTATAAAGTGGGGGAATGCATCCATTCATGAGGAGGGCTTCCACAATTCACTTATCATGTTTTAGATGTAGTTTTAGAGAGAGAGGTTCTCTCCTCTCTCTTAGGATTAGGATTTAGGATTTCTCTTAGTTTTAGGAGTGACTCTCAATCCCAGGTTCAACATTCTTTTTACTTTATAATTCTCTTTTTACTTTCAGATGCTGCAATGCTTGTATTAGATATGTTGCCCAATTGGCTTATGAACTTTTCATGTTAAGATCCGCATATTTTATTTAATATTATTTGAGGTATTTTCAGATTTAAGATTGCTTTGCTCTGTTTAAGATTGCTTTCAATTTAATTTAGATATTTTTCTCCCTTTTGGCTTTGGTCAAGTGATTGGTAATACTTGAGTTATCAAACTCAGCAAGTGATTAAAATTGGCAGATTCTGCTTGAACTAAACTTGCTCTAACACTAGTCTCTCCACAGAAGTTAACTAGGATTTGAGAATCAAGCTAATCAGTCCACTTGATTTACCTTCATAGTTAGAGGTTAACAAAGTGGGATTAAAACCCAATTCTCTTCACACCTGATAAGGATAACTAGGATAGGAATTCCAGTTTTTATACCTTGCCAAGAGATTTTATTATTATTATTTTATTTTACTTGTCATATAACATATTCCCACCTTACTTCCAAAACCCCCAATTTACAATCTTCATAACCAATAATAAGAACATACTTCCCTGCAATTCCTTGAGAAGATGACCCGAGGTTTAAATACTCGGTTATCAATTTCAAAGGAGTTTGTTACTTGTGACAACCAACACGTTTGTACGAAGGGATTTTTGTCGGTTTAGAGACTATATCTACAACGCGACTGTTTTTATGAAATTCTTTACTGGCAAAAATCCTAACGTCAAAATGGCGCCGTTGCCGGGGAATTGCAAACGTGTGCCTTATTATTGGTTATTGTAAATATTTGCTTTTTACTTGTTTATTTGTTTTTATTTTTGTTTCTATTTTTTTGCTTTTTCGTAAATTAAGAGGTTATTTGTTTTTATTTAGTTATTAAAAAAAAATTTTCAAAAATTTGTTCTTGGTATTCATCTTGATCTTCAAGTTGTTCTTCGCGTTCATCTTGACCTTCAAGCTGTTCTTAGTTGTTGTTTTTTTTTTCGTTTTGATCTAAAAATTTGAAATTTGGTGTCATTTTATTGTTTTTCTCTTTCCACATTAAATTCAAAAATATTTTTTTTAATTATTTTTTCGAAAAAAAAAATTTCAGATTTTTATTTTTAAAATTTTTATCTTATCTTATCTTATTTCAAAAATCAAATTTCAAAATTTTCAAAATTTAAATTTAAAAATTTTCAAATTTCAAATTTCAAATTTCAAAAATTCAAATTTCAAAAATTTAAAATTCAAATTTTAAATTTCAAAATTTCAAAATTTCAAAATTTCAAATTTCAAAATTTAATTTTCAAATTCAAAATTTAAATAACCTTTTAATTTAAATTTATTTTTATTTTCATTTTTAATTGCTACTATGAACTCTCACCCCTTTGGCTATGAGTCTGGTTACAATTATGTTGCAGGAAGAAGAAATTGCAATGAGAACATGCATCAAGGTTGGAACAATCAAAGAGGGGAGGAGCCACAAGGATTTAATCAACCCTCATGGCAACAACCACCTCCAATGGACTATCAACAACCACCACCATATGCCTATAAATCCTTTCCTCAACATAACTTTGGACCACCAAACTCACAAGCCCCTTTCCACCATTCACCTCCACATGACCCTAACCCATATCCACCATACCAACCACCTTATGAACCAAATGAACCATACATAGATCCACCCCAAACCTCCATGGAGAAAGCACTTGCCGATCTAAACTCTACTATACAAGCTCTCTTCACCCAAATCAGACCACCGAATACCTTCAACAACCAACCCTCAAGCTCTAGTGCACTTCCTTTTCAGCCACAGAATGATCTCTCCATCCCATCACCACCATCTATGGAAGAGCACCAACATCCATCAATCCAAGAGCAACATGATCCCAATAATGCTATTGACATTGAACAAGAGAGAAGGGATCATCTCCGCGAATCCATACTTCATAAGGAGCTAGAGGAGGCCCTAAAGGTGAAGGTAGTAAAGACCCTTGATGATGAAAGAATAGTTGAAAAGAGTCATCATGGAAAGAAAATCATCAAGGATGAATACGATTTTATATTAAAACTACTGGACAAAGCAGTAATTATTAAAGAGGAAAAAGTGGTTGAAGACTTGTGAGATGCTAAATCTCCATGGGAAAGTCAAGACATAGAGCCTCTTTCCAAGACAGTTGCATTTGATGTTGAGGAGGGTGTACAACCTCCAAGGCATACCCTGGTTGAAAACTTGGAAGAGGTTGAAACTGAATAAGCTTGCAAAGAGGTGGAAGATGTCAAAGAAGAGCACAAGGAAGTGGAGCTTGCAAGTTCATTAGAGACTCCTCCCCCTAAGCTGCCATCATCCTTCACAACATTCAAGTGGGTAAAATTCATATCCCTTAGCTTTCTAATTCTACTTGAATATGGGCTACTGGAGACAGATGGTCAACTTAGAGCTCTTTGTGGCATTAAGAGTAAGAGGAAGATGGTTAATGGTTGGAACTGTCAAGCAAGGTTCAACATGGTTGTGTGCTCAAAGTTTAAAGGTTGGTGTAAAGCTCAACTGAATGGGTCTAGGAAGTTGTTTGACCGCTTTAGTGAGAATTCAGATTGCTTGCCACCCGGATGGAATCATGATGATCAACAGAAAGACGGGTGCAAAGGCAAGGTCTGGGACCCCGGAATTCAATCTAGAAATCAGCACTCTTGGGGCCTGGTCACTTGATTTAACTTACTTGAAGGCTTTCTGCGCCTAGTTTGGGACCCCGGAGGTTACTGGAAGTACAAACACTGGTGGGGATTCCTGGATGAATACAAGCACAAGCCACCATAACAGGAAGCTCACCAAATATCCAACT
Organism: Arachis ipaensis; assembly: GCF_000816755.2. NCBI lineage: Eukaryota > Viridiplantae > Streptophyta > Magnoliopsida > Fabales > Fabaceae > Arachis > Arachis ipaensis. Next base: position 63,955,468 of record NC_029794.2, read on the forward strand.
TAAGGACTCTAACTAAAAGTGCTAGGTGGGAGACAACCCACCATGGTATGATCGTCCTTTTTCATTTTTATTTAGTTTTATTTGTTTTTGAATTTTATTTTATTTTGCTATATTGAACCTGGAATTTTGCATCACATTCATATTAACACTGCATTCTGCATTTTTTAGATTACAAAAAAAAAAAAAAGCGAGCACTCGACGCGACCGCATCAGCGACGCGTCCACGTCGCAAGGAGATGGGAGATAATATTAATATGAACAGAGAGTTTCGCAGGAGCAGCGCTGGAGGCGTGCGAATGGCACAAATCACCCCACGCGACCGCGTCGCCAATGCGTCCGCGTCATATGGGAATAATGGCCTCTCACGCGACCGCGTCACCCACGCGGCCGTGCGCCGTGAAAATCGACGTAAAAAGGGTGCTTGGCCGAAAGTTGTGCTGGAGTTGGGCTGGACTCGTGCTGGAAGCCCAAGCCTCCCACGCGAACGCGTGCCCCACGCGTCCGCGTCATATTGAAGATAAGGCCACTCACGCGATCGCATGCCCCACGCATTCGCGTCACCCAGAATTTTGGCAAAAATAGTTTTGAACAGAGAGTTGTGCGACCGCGAGGCTGCACTCGCGCCACTAGCACAAATCAAGTCACGCGATCGCGTGCCTCACGCGTCCGCGTCACCCAACCTTATCGCGCACCACGCGACCGCGTCACCCATGCGACCGCGTTGCCTGCGCCGCACAACATATCCAGATCAGCCAATTTTCTTATCTCTTCTTCTCTAATCCTTATTTTTCTTATCTTTTCTTATTTCTTTCTTCTTCCTTTCTTATTTTCCTTCACCTCCATTCTATTTTATTTGCATATTTCATTTATTGCATCTTAATTTTGTGCATATTTTTATTTTCTTTTCTAAAATTAATTATTTTTCTCTTGGTGTTAAAATTTTCTTATTTCACTGTTGCAATTTTCTCTTGAATTATTTTGGGTGCTTCATGACTTGTTTAATTTTGATTGAGTAATATTATTCAAATCAATGCCAATCTTTTATATCTGTATTACTTTTGCATTGACATGAATTTATATTATCTCTCCTTTCCCACTCTCTTCCCTATGTTGCAAATTTTTGCACTCTTGATCTGCCATGTACTTCTATTGTTTTCTCACTTGCATGTTGTAGCTACCATGTAATTGAGACCCTTATCATTTGGCATTAACCCATACTTCTTTTATTTTCTTATTTCTATTTCTGGGTTACTCCTCTTCCCTTTTTCTTTCAGGATGGCCACCTGGAAGGGAAGCGGAAGACATTTTACATGGGGAGACAGACAAGTCCATCTGCACAATCCTTAGAGAAAAGCAACAGTCAAAACAACCCATCCACCTGCAAATCTCAGCATGCACCGAGGACAGTGCAATCTTTAAGTGTGGGGAGGTCGATACCGATCTCCGTGGGTTAGTACTTTCTTTTCAACACCAATAATCTTATTTTCTTTATTTGTTCATTGTTGCATTTGCATATTTGATTGCATATTTATTTGATTTTGTGCATTTAGTTACTACTTGGTTAAAATAATAAATCTCTTTTTAAGATCCTATTTTTGAAAAAAATTTTACTAATTTAAATAAAAAATTTTAAAAAATTTTTATGTGTTAAACTTGTTTGAAAGTTGTATTTGGAACATGGTTTTTGAGCTAAAGAACACACAACCTGTGTATATATATATAATATAAATAAATAGATAAGGGGACAAAATTATCCCAATATTAAGTTTAATAAAAAAATCAATGCACATGTGATAAATTAAAAAAGAAAAATTTGCTATGTGAGTATGGGAATCATAAAAAAGTGGGAATTATTGGTAACTAGGTATGATTTTAAAATTTTTATAGAGTATGTACATGTTAGGTGAGATCTTAGACTACTCAAGGATTCACTTTACTAGCTCACTTAGCCTTATATATACCCTTATTTTCACCTTAGCCCCATTACAGCCTTGGAAAAGACCTCATGATGTTTGCATTGGTATGCTAAATATTTGTTGATTGGTTAGATGAAGAACAAGGTTTAGAAAG
>NC_029794.2:63957550-63960795 GCF_000816755.2 Arachis ipaensis
AGTTGCGTTGGAAAGCTAACGTCCGGGGCTTCGATTTGATATATAATATGCTATAGTTCCCCTGACGCTAGGCGACGCGACCGCGTGATCCATGCGGCCACGTTGCAGTGACGGAAATCAGCGCATTAAAATTCGAACCCAGTGAATTCTGGACTGTTTCTGACCCAGTTTGCGGCCCAGAAAACACAGATTAGAGGCTATAAAGTGGGGGAATGCATCCATTCATGAGGAGGGCTTCCACAATTCACTTTTCATGTTTTAGATGTAGTTTTAGAGAGAGAGGTTCTCTCCTCTCTCTTAGGATTAGGATTTAGGATTTCTCTTAGTTTTAGGAGTGACTCTCAATCCCAGGTTCAACATTCTTTTTACTTTATAATTCTCTTTTTACTTTCAGATGCTGCAATGCTTGTATTAGATATGTTGCCCAATTGGCTTATGAACTTTTCATGTTAAGATCCGCATATTTTATTTAACATTATTTAATGTATTTTCAGATTTAAGATTGCATTGCTCTGTTTAAGATTGCTTTCAATTTAATTTAGATATTTTTCTCCCTTTTGGCTTTGGTCAAGTGATTGGTAATACTTGAGTTATCAAACTCAACAAGTGATTGAAATTGGCAGATTCTGCTTGAACTAAACTTGCTCTAACACTAGTCTCTCTACAGGAGTTAACTAGGATTTGAGAATCAAGCTAATCAGTCCACTTGATTTACCTTCATATTTAGAGGTTAACAAAGTGGGATTAAAACCCAATTCTCTTCCCACCTGATAAGGATAACTAGGATAGGAATTCCAGTTTTTATACCTTGCCAAGAGATTTTATTATTATTATTTTATTTTACTTGTCATATAACATATTCCCACGTTACTTCCAAAACCCCCAATTTACAATCTTCATAACCAATAATAAGAACATACTTCCCTGCAATTCCTTGAGAAGACGACCCGAGGTTTAAATACTCGGTTATCAATTTCAAAGGGGTTTGTTACTTGTGACAACCAACACGTTTGTACGAAGGGATTTTTGTCGGTTTAGAGACTATATCTACAACGCGACTGTTTTTATGACATTCTTTACTGGCAAAAATCCTAACGTCAATCACCCAGCGGTGGCTACAGACTTTGAAATAAAGACTGCATTGCTCAATTTGATGCCCAAGTTTCATGGCTTACCTGCTCAAGAGCCTATCAAGCACCTGAGAGATATTCCAGCAGCCTGTTCTACTGTCAGGCGTGATGGTGCAAATGAAACTTCAATTTTGTTGAAAGCTTTCCCATTTTCTCTTGAGGGAAAGGCAAGAGAGTGGTACTACACTCAACCCGCAGCAACTGTATCCGACTGGGATACACTTAGAAGAGAATTTTTGGAAAATTTCTTTCCAGCTGAAGTTACTGATAAACTGAGGAAAGACATTTCCATGATTGTTCAGGACGAATCCGAGACTCTCTATGAATACTGGGAGCGCTTCAATAATCTTCTGGAAGCATGCCCCCACCATATGATTGACAAGATAGTGTTACTCGGTTACATCACTGAAAGAACCGAAGATTGATGGTTTAGAAGTTATAGTAAACTCTCGTTGCAAGTATAGTTACTAAACCAAGCAATCAACCTTTCTTACAAACGTTTTGGTTGTCACAAGTAACAAATCCCTAAATAAATTGATAACCGAAGTATTCAAACCACGGGTCGTCTTCTCAAGGAACTGCAGGGAAGTATGTTCTTATTATTGGTTATGAAGATTGTAAATTGGGGTTTCGAAGGGGAGGAACAAGTAATTTAAATTGCAATTAAAGTAAGTAAAAGATTGTAATTTAAATAAATAACTGTAAAACACACTTTTGGCAAGGTATGAGAAATTAGAAGTCCTATCCTAGTTATCCTTATCAATGATGATGAAAATTGAATCTTAATTCCACTTAGTTAACCATTGCTAGAGCAAGGTAAGGTCAAGTGACTAATTAGTTAGATCCTCAAATCCTAGTTAATCCCTAAGGAAAGATTGGGATTATTGAAGTTCAATTCAATTAGCAAAGATAACGATTATCAATCATGTTTGAGTTTCATAACTCCTGAGTTACTGATTTCTTAACCAAGACCGAAGGAGGAAAAGTAAATCTACTGGAATAAAAATGTCTTCAGATTGGGGATAAAAGTAACATAAATAAAAGAAAGTAATATTAAACTGAAATACCTCAATTAACATTAATTCAAAGAGTAATCTGTAACATAGAAGAATTCATAAATAAAATTGGGAAAATAATAAAAAGAAATATTGAACCTGGTAAAAAGAGATAATCCTGAAAGCGCATAAAATCCTAAATCTAAATCCTAATCCTAAAGAGAGAGGAGAGAATCTCCCTCTCAAAACTAAATCTAAATCATGGAAAACTAACTAATTGGAGACTCTCCCTGAATGGATGCATTCCCCCACTTCATAACCTCTGGTCTATGCCTTCTGGACTTGGATTTGGGCCAAAAAGGGCTTCAGAATTTGCTATGAGCGTTTTCTGCAATTTCTGGTACGTGGCCTCTGTCACGCGTCTGCGTGGGTCACACGGTTGCGTCATTGGGAGTTTTTCCTTGTCACACGGTCGCGTCAGTCATGCGGCCTCGTCATATGCGTTTCGCTCAAGGCGCGCGGTCACGTCAGTCATACGGCCGCGTTAATATCTCTTCGCGCTGGCATGCGGCTGCGTCGCCCATGCGATCGCGTGGCTGCCAGTTTCTTCAAAAACTCCGTTTTATGCTTTCCTTCTAATTTTGTATGTTTCTTTTTCATCCTTTGAGTCATTCTTACCTTAGAAGATCTGAAACTATTCAACACACGAATCACGGCATCGAATGGAAATAAAGGGTAATTAAAATAATTAATTTTAAAGCATAGGAAACATGTTTTTCACATACATCACATAATAAGGGAGGGAAAGTAAAACCATGCAATTAATATGAATAAGTGGGTGAAGGATTGAATAAATCACTCAAACTAAGCACAAAATATATCATAAAATATGGGTTTATCAACCTCCCCACACTTAAACAATAGCATGTCCTCATGCTAAATCCAAGATAAAGAGTAAGGTAAGGTTAAAGTGGTGGAGTCTCATGCAATGCAATCAATTCTAAATGCAACTACCTAGATGCATCATGCAATTCTTAATTATTATTCACTTGTATATAAAGCTTACATGTAGTTGAATTAATTCACATTCTCAAGGAGTCATGTATATATATATAGCCAA
>NC_029794.2:63961528-63965763 GCF_000816755.2 Arachis ipaensis
TCTAAATGCAACTACCTAGATGCATCATGCAATTCTAATTTTTTATTCACTTGTATATAAAACTTGCATGTAGTTGAATTAATTCACATTCTCAAGGAGTCATATATATATATATATATATAGCCAAACCTTAGATAATGATAAAGCATTTTTACAGTTGAGATGGGAGAGAAAAATATTTTATAAACTTGCAAGACAATTAATAATTCAAGTAGAGATATATGTTAATGAGCTGTTGAACCCTCACTGGATTTTGTGTTTACTCTCTAGTCACTCAGTGTTTATTGGGTTAATCACTCTATTCTTCTTTTTATCCTTCCTTTCTATAACTTTGTTCTTCATCTAACCAATCAACAATTATAGAATATAGGCATACAAAAGTCATGAAGTCTTTAATTAAGGTTGTAATGGGGCCAAGGTAAAGGTAAAGGTATATGTATAAGTTTAAATGAGCTAATTAAGTGAATCCTTGATTAGTCTAAGATCTCACCTAACATACATACTTTGTAAAGCAAAACTTCTTTACCTATTTTCCCACTATTTCCCACTTTTGATGTTACATGCTCATACTTTAACTTTTGTCCCATGTGCATTTATTTTGCATTTGGAGAATTCTTTTGTATCCCCTTTATTCAAATATTGAAAAATAACTTTTTTTTATGCACATGGTAATTCAATTAATTGATTTTACATGAGCATGCTTCCCAAAATTTTTATTTTTATTCTTTTCAACTTTTCTACCTTTTGTTTTTATCATCCATGTTCCCAATAGGTTTCCCACACTTAAACAATTACAGACTTTCTATCTTAAGGCTAGTATTGTGGTTTATAGAATAAGAGGGGTTTAAAGGTTCAAGGGTGCTAACAAGGGTGATGTAAAAGGTAGGCTAATTTGGGATAAGTGAGCTAAAATCAAACAATGGTCTCAATCACTCTCTTGGTATGTATTTCTATTCTATAATTGGACATATAGATTAAAACAAAGTAAAGAACATCAGAATAAATAAGAAGGGCGGAACACACAGTAATAAAAATTATGGTTTGAATGTAACCATACAATTAAGCTCAAAACTCACAGGCTGGGTGTTCTCTAACTCAAAAATCATATATCAGTTATATATGTCATGCAAGTAAAATTAAAAGTTCCCATTATTCTCAGTGTAAAATTTATTTTGAATGGCTTTAAAGTTTGTGTTTCTCCTTGATGAAATGTTGTTAACTAGCTAACATGGAATGTTATATATACAAGGTGTGGGTTGTTCCTATTATGTTCAAGTCTCTAGTTTACTTTCTTTTTATATTTTCAAATTAAACTAAGTTATCTTTTGCTAAAAAAAGGGTAAACTATACTAATCAATCCACAATTTCTATAACTAATAAGTTGGAATTGCAACTAGACTAAATGGTTAAAATATGAACTAAAAATGCAAAATGCAGAAATAGAGTAGAAATACATGAAAATAGCAATGTATAAGTACTGAGAAAATAAAAATAAAAATAAATAAAAAATATAAAAAAATAGCAAAATAAAATGAAAGAGTCTGTAGTGGTTCACCAAAAAATACGCCAGAGATGGTGACCTCCCCATACTTAAAATGAAGCATCGTCCCTGATGCTCACTCAAGCAGGGTGTGAAGGGGTGGCATCACTGGAAGGGTGGGTAGCTGGAGTCTCTGTGGTGGTGGTCTAAGGATCTGCCTGTTGCAGAGGAGGTGCTGACTGGATAGGGATCTCTGGGTCTACAGCCTGAATCTGAGGCGGAGCCTCCTGATGTGATGCGGCCTGCTCGGTGCCTGCCTGTGCAGCCTTACTTCGTGGATGGGTCTCTGCCTCGTGATCATCCGCCTCCTCCTTAGATGCCTCGGATGGTGTGTCAGGCTCGGAGGGGATGTCGCCAGATCGTATCATCAGCTTTAGGTGCTCATAGCGTCGCTTGTTGTGACGCTCCATCTGGTGAAGCCGTCGAAACAGGCGGTGCACTAGGTGATAGATGGGCTCTGAGGCAGGTGGAGGTGCAATGGTGGTAGCAGGGGTAGCTGTAGAGGAAGAAGTGCCGACAGATGGTGTGGCTGTCGCAGCAGTAGCAGTGAGGAATGAAGGTCTGTAGCCCAAAGCCAGAAAGTTCCTGCTGTGAGGGATAATCTTCTTGCATTCTGCAGCAGGTGGCTTCTCATCAGCATCCTCCCAAGGCACGTCAGCTCGACGGCCTAGCTGTGTAATCAGATAAGGAAAGGGGAGAGTGCCTCAGACGTGGACCCTGGCCATATAGTACCCGATAAAGCGTGGCAAGTACAGGTCTTTACCCTTCATCACACACCATAGGAGGGTGATCATAGCGGTAGGGATCTCTGTCTCATGGGTACTTGGCATGACAAAATTGCTCAGGATCTGGTGCCATAGCCGAACCTCATCATTTAAGTAAATCTGCTTGATTCCCTTTAGCATGGTGGTGTTTTGACCCATGATCCATGGAACGGTCGGGTCAAGTGCTATCCTGGCCTTGACTGCATCCCAGTTAAATCTCATGAAGCGCATGTCCTCCTCAGCCTTTTGATAACCATCCAGCTGATCGGTTTTAGGCAGAAGCTTCAGAACATCCTCTATGGCCTCTTCAGTGACCAGAATCTGCTTCCCCCTAAGGTTCACTGCATCTAGGGAAGTTTTGAAGTAATTTCAGTAGAATTCCCGTACCCAAGATGCATTGACCTCAGTCAGATTTCTCTCCAGGAAGAACCAGCCTCTTTGTTTGATCTGATCAGAGGTGTATTGCTGGGGTTCTTCTGGGATCTTCAGAGTCCTCTCCAGGTACAGGTTCCTGGAGGTTGCAAACACCGGATACTTCAGCTCACAGTATCGGTTTGCAAATCTAAGGGGATCAGTGGCAGGGAGTAGCTGGTCAGCCTTCTCCTGCGGGGTAAAGTGTTTCTCCCGCTAGGAGTCATTGTGCATGATATCCAGGATGGACATGGAGGATTTTCCTCTTTTACGTTTGCCAGTAGTTGCCTTTGCCTTTCCTTTTCTTTGCCTGGCAAACATCCTGAAAAATAGAAAACCAGGATATAATAAAAACAGGAAAACAAATAGGCAAATAATCAAAAGAAATACAAAGTGGCAAAGGAGCAATAGAAGAGGAGATTGAGTTAAATAAATTTGCATTTAAGGATTGTATAAGAGTTAGAATACTGAGAAAAAATGTAACAATCCAAAATGTACTTCCATTCAAGTTGATTAGAAAAAGTATCATCATGTCTTGGTTAGAATGTTAAAAGAAAGTGAAAAACCAAAAGAGATGTTTTGAAAGGTTAGGTTTGGTTAGAATTGAAAAAGAGTTTAGGAAGTTAAAATTAGTGAGTTAGTAAAAAGTGGGTAAAGTAAGTGGCATAATGATCATATTCCAAGTAACAAGCATTCACAATTAGAAGCTATAGGTAACTCATATCAAAACAAGGAAATTAGGTTGATGATGATTCAGAGAGATATAGAAATAGCAAAAATTGGAATCTAAACATCAAAAATGCAGATTAAGAACCAGGAAATCAAAAAGATTAAGAAAGCTTGCCCTGGCATTCATGAATTGGTTTGGTAAAAGCAGAGTAAAGCAGAATTTAAAAGTGCAAAAACCAAAACATGAATGAAAGCAGAACAGTTTTACAAAAAATTGGGCAGCATTCCGGCTAAAATTGGATTGTCCCGGAAAATAAACAGTAATCAGAATAGTTCATATGAATTAAAACAGATTGCAATTAAAGAGTATGAACAAGAAAAAATATTTGCAATAGCAGCATGAACTTGAAGAACAGCATATGAACATTACTAACATACAGCAACAGCAAAATTACGAAAATTATGAAACAAGAAACACGAACAATGCAATTAATCAGGCCTAAATCCACTAACCACATCCTAGGCTACCTAACAACCTAAAATCCACTACAACATGCATATCTAACTAGCCTAATGATGAACAAAATCAGAAAAATATGGAGTTAACTACGAATGATAGAAGGGTGGCGTTAAGCGGAACCTGGAAGGTGTGGGAAAGAAAAGTGCGGTAGAGAGGTGGTTGGGGGATGGTGATGGTGGCATCTGGCGTGGCGGTTGGCGGTGGCACGGCAGCGGCGGGTGCTGTTCGGAGGTAGGGGCTTCGGGAAGGGCAATGGGGGTAGGGGGAGAGAAAGGGAAGGAAGGGAAGGGGGCGTGGGTGGCGGATGGGGGCGCGGCGGTGACGGCGGCGG
>NC_029794.2:63967079-63969609 GCF_000816755.2 Arachis ipaensis
GCGGCGTAGGGTGGCTGGTGGTGGTTGGGGGGTTGGAGAAGAAGTGAGGAAGGAGAAGGGTTTGGGGGGGCGCGAATGGTAGGGTTCACGTGACTGGGGGGTTTATGGAATTTGAATCCACGCGGTTGCGTGGGGCACGCGGTCGCGTGGTTGGGCTGAAATGGTGGTTGACGCGATCGCGTGGGACAGGCGATCGCATGGAATGGATCAGGGATTGAATGACGCGATCGCCTGGGGCATGCGATCGCGTCGCTGGAAATTGTACTAAACGCACGATTCCAGCATCGTTTCAGCGCAACTCTCTGTCTCCTTTTGGGGTGTTGTGTAATCCATGCGACGCGATCGCGTCGCTCACGCTGTCGCGTGGGATTGATGTTGTGCAAGTGACGCGATCGCGTCAGGGACGCGATCGTGTGGGCATTTTGTGCAAAACGCACAATGACCGCATGATTCCAGCCTAACTTTCTGGACATTGGATGTTTACGCCGATCTCCAGATCACGCGGCTGCGTGAATGACGCGGTCGCGTGGGAAGTGTTTTTCGCAACTTGACGCGATCGCATGGATGATGCGGTCGCGTTGCGCACCCTTTTTTTATTTTTTATTTTTTTGATGCAGTATGAAGAATGCAATGCTTAATGTGAATGCTATGCAAAACTCCAGATTCAATATAATAAAATAAAATAAAACTTGAAAACAAGTAAAACTAAAAAAAAAATTGAAAAGGGAACGATCATACCATGGTGGGTTGTCTCCCACCTAGCACTTTTAGTTAAAGTCCTTAAGTTGGACATTGGATGAGCTTCCTGCTATGGCGGTTTATGCTTAAAATAGATTCTCAGGCTCCCGGGGTGACGAATGTCAGAATAGATTCCAGGATCCCAAACTTGGCTTTTAAATCCGCCTTCGTCTTGATCTATATTTTTCCATCTGGGCGGTTTAGAAATTAAATTCTCACCAAGATAACCAAACATTTTTCGAGATCCATTTGATAGATCATGATGCCAATCCGCACACTTCGAGTTGAAGCGTGGAACCCTATTAAACTTTGTGCACCAGCTCTGAGCACGAGCCATGTCCTGTTTACTCTTAAAGTCGCAGAGAGCTCTAAGCTGGCCATCTGTTTCAAGCAAACCATATTCAGGTGGAAAAATAAAGCTAAAGGTTAAGGATTGTACCCACTTGAAGCTTGTATTGGGTGGTAATGGCCTTGGGATAGGTGTTTCCAGTGGTTCTGTGAGCTCTACTCCCTTGTGCTCTTTTGTGAATTTTCCCACTTCTTTGCAGAATTGTTCAAATGCAACTTCTTCCTGATCAAAGTCTTCTATGTCTTCCTCATCACTCAAGTCATAAACGGGAGGTTGGGAGAAATCTACCTCCACATCATCTTCGTATTCACTTGGGGAAGATTCTTCGATCTCAGAGAACTCACTTGCGGATGCAAGTTTATTACTAGGAGAATTGGACTTGTGACTACCATCTGTCTTGTCCACTGGAGTTTCTAATATCTCCTTCATGCTACGCCCTTCATTAGATTGTCCACATGGGGCTTTGGGAGGCCCTTGAATGTTCGAACGACTATACGATAATTGACTTATTGCTTGCTCCAGTTGATGAAGGGCTGTTTGAAGTTGATCTACTGTTCCCTTGAGACGAACTTCTGATTCTCGGGGTGGTGGATTTGGACGTGGTATATTGGGAAGTGGTTGTGTTTGGGAGTAATTGGATTGGAATAGGGGTGAATGAGGATCATGTGGTGGTGAATGGTGAAAAGGAGCTTGTGAGTGTGGTGGTTCAAAGTTGTGTTGAGAGGATGGCCTATAAGCATAGGGTGGGGCTTGTTGGTAACTACAAGGTTGTCCACCATGTCTATTGCCTTGGTATGCATTGTAGAATGGTCTTTGTCCATGATATCTTGGAGGGTGTTGCTGCCTAAAGGGTTGATCAGATCCTCTTGGCTCCATCCATCTTTGATTGTTCTGACCTTGATGCATGTTCCTGTTATAACTTTCATTCCTTTCAACAATATTATAACCAAACTCAAAGCGAGAGGGGTGAGAATTCATAGTAGCTAATGAAGATAAAAGAAGAAAATAAAAACAAATAAACATGTAAAAGAAAAATATTTACGATAACCAATAATAAGGCACACGATTGCAATTCCCCGTCAACGGCGCCATTTTGAAAGAACCGAAGATTGATGGTTTAGAAGTTATAGTAAACTCTCGTTGCAAGTATAGTTACTAAACCAAGCAATCAACCTTTCTTACAATAGTTTTAGTTGTCACAAGTAACAAAACCCCTAAATAAATTGATAACCAAAGTATTCAAACCTCGGGTCGTCTTCTCAAGGAACTGCAGGGAAGTATGTTCTTATTATTGGTTATGAAGATTGTAAATCGAGGATTTGAAGATAAAGAACAAGTAATTTAAATTGCAATTTAAAATAAGTAAAAGACTGTAATTTAAATAAATAACTGTAAAACACACTTTTGGCAAGGTATGAGAAATTAGAAGTCCTATCCTAGTTA
>NC_029794.2:63970049-64016497 GCF_000816755.2 Arachis ipaensis
TTCTTATTATTGGTTATGATGATTGTAAATTGGGGTTTCGAAGGTGAGGAACAAGTAATTTAAATTGCAATTAAAGTAAGTAAAAGACTGTAAGTTAAATAAATAACTGTAAAACACTATTTTGGCAAGGTATGAGAAATTAGAAGTCCTATCCTAGTTATCCTTATCAATGATGATGAAAATTGAATCTTAATTCCACTTAGTTAACCTTTGCTAGAGCAAGAGAAGGTCAAGTGACTAATTAGTTAGATCCTCAAATCCTAGTTAATCCCCAATAAAAGATTGGGATTATTGAAGTTCAATTCAATTAGCAAAGATAACGATTATCAATCATGTTTGAGTTTGATAACTCCTGAGTTACTGATTTCTTAACCAAGACCGAAAGGGGAAAAGTAAATCTACTGGAATAAAAATGTCTTTATATTGGGGATAAAAGTAACATAAATAAAAAAAAGCAATATTAAACTGAAATACCTCAATTAACATTAATTCAAAGAGTAATCTGTAACATAGAAGAATTCATAAATAAAATTGGAAATATAATAAAAAGGAATATTGAACCTGGTAAAAAGAGATAATCCTGAAAGTGCGTAAAATCCTAAATCTAAATCCTAATCCTAAAGAGAGAGGAGAGAATCTCCCTCTCAAAACTAAATCTAAATCATGGAAAACTAACTAATTGGAGACTCTCCCTGAATGGATGCATTCCCCCACTTCATAACGTCTGGTCTATGCCTTCTGGACTTGGATTTAGGCCAAAAAGGGCTTTAGAATTCGCTATGAGCATTTTCTGCAATTTCTGGTGCGTGGCCTCTGTCACGCGTACGCGTCGGTCACGCGGTCGCGTCATTGGGAGTTTTTCCTTGTCACGCGGTTGAGTCAGTCATGCGGCCGCGTCATATGCGTTTCGCTCAAGGCGCGCGGTCGCGTCAGTTATGCGGCCGCATTAATGTCTCTTCGCGCTGGCATGCGGCCGCGTCGCCCATGCGATCGCGTGGCTGCCAGTTTCTTCAAAAACTCCGTTTCATGCTTTCCTTCCAATTTTGTATGTTTTCTTTCCATCCTTTGAGTCATTCTTGCCTTAGATGGTCTGAAACTATTCAACACACGAATCACGACATCGAATGGAAATAAAGGGTAATTAAAATAATTAATTTTAAAGCATAGGAAACATGTTTTTCACATGCATCACATAATAAGGGAGGGAAAGTAAAACCATGCAATTAATATGAATAAGTGGGTGAAGGATTGAATAAATCACTCAAACTAAGCACAAAATATATCATAAAATATGGGTTTATCAGTCACACAGGGCATGAGGCCCCAAGATAAGACCACATTGGAAAGTGCTAGCAATGGGTCTATGAAAAAGTACAAGACCACTGATGAGGCATGGCAATTGATCAGCGACTTAGCTGAATTTACTTGGAATCACAGGCAGAAACAAGGCCGTTCAAAAGCCGTTGCAGAAGTATCCTCTAGCAGAGAGACTACTGCTCTAACTCTGAGTATTTGTGAAATGACCAACTTGCTGAAGCAGATGCAATTGAATCAACAACAAGTTCAGCAAGCTCAACCTTCTCCACCACAACAAAGCCAACAGTTAGTCCCACAGAGAGTTTACGGAGTCTATGCTGATTATAGCCATTATACTGATGAATGTCCGCAGCTCCAGCAGGAAGACAACACTGTGGCAGCCACTCATAACTTTTATGACCACCCCAACCAAGGGTACAATCAAGGTGGCAATTACAGCTATGGATGGCAGGACAATTCTAACCAGAATTGGAGGGACAACAACAACAAAGGAGGCAGAGACAATCAGAGAAATCAGAGGTGGAATAATAACAACAACTGGCAGCAGAACCAGAACCAGCCTTACAGAGTACCTCACCTGAGGCAATCCCAAGGACCACAGAATACCCAATAGTAGACCTCTCAAATTACTTATCCTTCTTCATCTTCTAATGATGACTTACTACAATCTATTGATCGGAGATAACAGACCATGGAAAATAACCTTTATGCTACACTAAATAGTCTGAACTATACTTTGCAAGCTCTTGTCTCACAAATTAGATCAATGAATAACTCCAATAACCAGCCTTTGAGCTCCAGTGGAATCCCCTTTCAACCATTACCCAATCCAAAGGGTGGCATTAATGCCATCACCCTAAGGTCTTGAACCACACTGCAGGAAAGGAATCAGGAGGAGCCAAGCCCACCAGAACATGCCTCAGCTGAAGAGGTAGTGGAAATAGAAGATATTGAAGAGGAAGAGGACATACAGGACATGGCTGAAAAAGAAGAAGTTCAACCACAGGAGGAAGCACCAAAGGGCGCAGACACTGCAGAAGACACCACTCCCATTCCATTTCCACAACTTGCAAGGAAGCCTAGGAAGCAGCTGGAACCTGATCCTAAAATGGTAGAGATATTCAAAAAGGTTGAGGTAACTGTTCCTCTTTTTGATGTTATTTCCCATTGATTTTTATATCCTGGACATGCCACAAAATGACTCAGAGAAGCCATCATCAATCCTACTCGGAAGACCATTCTTGAAGACCTTGAAGTTCAAATTAGATGCTTTTTCTGGAACATACTCTTTTGAAATAGATGGCCGAGTAGTAATCTTCAATCTGAATGGAGTTATGAAACATCCTCCGGAGGATCATTCTATCCTCCAGTGTGACATCATAGATGAAACCGTGGCTGAAGTTCACCAGGAGGAATTTGAAGAGAAGTACATAGGACAACGTCTAAATATGGGGACATTCTCAGAGGACAATGACAGTGCTTTACCATTGTTACCAGCTCCAGACAACCCAGAGCCTGACCATGATCAGAAGTTAGAATTAAAACCCCTTCCTCCACACCTCAAATATGCTTACCTTGAAGACGATCAGAAGTTTCTAGTTATCATTGCAAGGGAACTCACTTCTCAACAGGAAGAGCAGTTACTTAGTGTGCTGAGGAGGCACAAGAAGGCAATTGGTTGGAGTTTGGCAGACATAGTAGGCATCAACCCTCAAGTCTGTGAGCATAGGATATTTTTAGAAGAGGGAGCAAGACCTGTCCGTCAACCCCAGAGAAGACTGAACCCCACTATCTTAGAGGTTGTCAAGAAGGAAGTGACCAGACTACTGGAGGCAGGTATCATCTACCCCATTTCAGACAGTGAATGGGTAAGCTCAGTACAAGTGGTGCCCAAGAAGTCCTAAGTCACTACAGTGAAGAATGAGCATGGAGATCTCATGGCAACCAGAGTTCAGAAAGCCTGTAGGGTCTGCATTGACTACAGACGCCTCAACCAGGCCACTCGTAAGGATCACTATCCTTTGATCAAATGCTAGATCGCCTGTCAGGTAAATCACATTATTGTTTTTTAGATGGTTACACAGGTTATTTCTAGATTTATATAGCTCCTGAGGATCAGGAAAAGACCACTTTTACATGTCCTTTTGGGACTTATGCTTACAAGAGAATGTCCTTTGGCTTGTGCAATGCACTAGCTACCTTCCAAAGGTGCATGATGAGTCTTTTCTCTGATCTTATTGAGGACTATATGGAAGTTTTTATGGATGATTTTAGTGTATATGGCGATTCCTTTAGCCTTTGCTTAGATGGATTATCTAGAGTATTAGATAGATGTGTCAGTACAAACCTTGTATTAAATTTTGAAAAATGTCACTTTATGATAAAACAAGGTATTGTACTAGGACATGTTGTGTCTAATACTGGCATTTCTGTAGATCCAGCAAAGCTGGATGTTATTTCTAGTTTACCTTACCCTTCCTCTGTGAGGGAAGTCCGTTCGTTCCTTGGCCATACAGGTTTTTACAGGAGATTCATTAAGGACTTCAGTAAGGTAGCACTTCCCTTATCCAGACTACTGCAGAAGGATATTGAGTTCGAGTTCAGTGAGGATTGCAAACAAGCGTTTGATAAGCTGAAGACTGCCCTGACTCAAGCTCCGATTGTGAGAGGACCAGATTGGAGCCAGCCATTTGAAATGATGTGCGACGCCTCCAACCATGCAGTAGGAGCAGCACCGGCTCAGCGTGAAGGTAAGGACCTCTTTGTTATTGCTTATGCGTCTAAAACTTTAGATGCCGCTCAGTTCAATTATACTACTACTGAGAAAGAGCTTCTTGCTATTATTTTTGCTCTGGATAAATTCCGAGCCTATTTACTTGGTACGAAGGTAGTAGTGTACTCAGACCACGCAACTCTGAAGTATATATTAGCTAAAAAGGAGTCCAAACCAAGGCTTATACGTTGGATACTGCTATTACAAGAATTTGATTTGGAAATTAAGGATAGGGGTGGTAACCAGAATTTAGTGGCAGACCACTTGAGTCGCCTTGAGCACATTACAGATGACCCCACTCCTATAGCTGATAATTTCCCATTTGATAACCTGCAAGCAGTATCTGAGGTAGTCCCTTGGTATGCACCTGTAGCTAATTATCTAGTTAGCCGCACCTTTCCTCCAAACTTTTCTAAGCATCAAAGAGACAAGCTGAAAAGCGAGTCTAAATATTATATATGGGATGACCCATATTTATGGAGATGTGATGCTGACTAGGTAATTAGACGGTGTGTGCCTCAATCAGAATTCCAGTCCATCTTAGAGGCCTGTCACTCATCTGAGAGTGGAGGACATTTTGGCCCTCAATGAACAGCTAGAAAAATCTTAGACTGTGGATTCTGGTGGCCTACTCTTTTTAGAGATGCTGCTGAATTTTGTAGATCTTGTTTTCCATGCCAAAAATTTGGTAATATATCCAAGAGGGATGAGATGCCTCAACAAATTATGCTTTTCTGTGAAATTTTTGATGTTTGGGGCATTGACTTCATGGGTTCATTTCCAAATTCTAATGGTTATTTTTATATATTGTTAGCTGTGGATTACGTTTCCAAATGGGTGGAAGCAATTCCTACCCGCACTGATGATGCTAACACTGTTGTTTCCTTTGTGAGAAACCACATTATTTGTCGCTTTAGATCACCACGAGCAATCGTGAGCGATCAAGGCACCCATTTTTGTAACAGGAGACTAACAGGATTAATGAAGAAGCATCGGATAATTCATAAGGTTGCAACAGCCTACCATCCTCAGACTAATGGGCAAGTCGAGGTGTCAAACAGAGAGATAAAACGTATCTTACAGAAGATAGTCAAACCTCATAGAAGAGACTGGAGCATCAGGCTACAAGATGCACTCTGGGCATATAGAACAGCATACAAAACACCCATTGGGATGAGTCCTTTCCGCTTAGTTTATGGAAAAGCTTGTCATCTCCCTGTTGAAGTAGAGCACAAAGCTTTTTGGGCAGTAAAGGAGTGCAACATGGGAATTGAGAAAGCCGGAGCTGAAAGGAAGTTGCAACTGCAAGAACTAGAAAGCCTTCCCCTAGAAGCTTATGAGAACTCAAGACTATACAAGGAGAAGATGAAGGCTATACATGATCAGCACATCAAGAGAAAAGAGTTCCAACCTGGGGATTTAGTCCTTCTTTACAAATCTCGACTGAGGCTCATGCCAGGTGGTGCACGAAATTGTGATCCCTGGTAATGGCTCCAAAAACTTGGTGCTCTAATCTTAATTCATAATTTGTCACAACTTCGATACAACTAACCAGCAAGTGCACTGGGTCGTCCAAGTAATAAAACCTTATGTGAGTAAGGGTTGATCCCACGGAGATTGTTGGTATGAAGCAAGCTATGGTCATCTTGTAAATCTCAGTCAGGAGGATATCAAATGGTTATGGAGTTTTCGAATAATAATAATAAATAAACAGAAAATAAAGATAGAAATACTTATGTAATTCATTGGTGAGAATTTCAGATAAGCGTATAGAGATGCTTTCGTTCCTCTGAACCTCTGCTTTTCTGCTGTCTTCATCCAATCCTTCCTAATCCTTTCCATGGAAAGCTTTATGTAAGGCATCACCGTTGTCAATGGCTACATCCCATCCTCTCTGTGAAAAAGGTCCAATTGCTCTGTCACGGCACGGCTAATCATCTGGAGGTTCTCGATCATACTGGAATAGGGTTCACCCTCCTTTTGCGTCTGTCACTATGCCCAGCACTCGCGAGTTTGAAGTTCGTCACAGCCATCCCTTCCCAGATCCTACTCGGAATACCACAGACAAGGTTTAGACTTTTTTGATCTCAGGAATGGCCATCCATGGGTTCTAACTTATACCACGAAGATTCTAATATCTCAGACTCGGTCCTCTGTATTAGATATCTAAGAGATACTCATTCTAGCTTGTTTGCATGTAGAACGGAAGTGTTTGTCAGGCACACGTTAATAAGTAAGAATGATGATGAGTGTCACATAATCATCACATTCATCATGTTCTTAGGTGCGAATGGATATCTTAGAAGCGGAATAAATTGAATTGAATATAAAACAGTAGTACTTTGCATTAAATCATGAGGAACAGTAGAGCTCTACACCTTAATCTATGGAGTGTAGAAACTCTACCGTTGAAAATATATAAGTGATGAAGGTCTAGGCATGGCCAAATGGCCAGCCCCCAACGTGATCAATAGATCAAAAGATAATCCAAAGATGTAAATACAATAGTAAAAAGTCCTATTTATACTGAACTAGTTACTAGGGTTTACAGAAGTAAGTAATTGATGCATAAATCCACTTCCGGGGCCCACTTGGTGTGTGCTTGGGCTGAGCTGAAGTTTACACGTGCAGAGGCTTCTTTTGGAGTTGAATGCCAAGTTGTAACGTATTTTTGGCGTTCAACTTTGGTTCGTGACGTGTTTCTGGCGTTTAACTCCAGACTGTAGCGTGGAACTGACGTTCAACGCCCTTTTGCGTCATCTAAACTCGGATGTCTAATTTCCAACGCCGTTGAGAGCGCGCCATTTGGAGTTCTGTAGCTCTAGAAAATCCACTTTGAGTGCAGGGAGGTCAGAATCCAACTGCATCAGCAGTCCTTCTTCAACTTCTGAATCTGATTTTTGCTCAAGTCCCTCAATTACAGCCAGAAAATACCTGAAATCACAGAAAAACACACAAACTCATAATAAAGTCCAGAAATGTAAATTTAACATAAAAACTAATAGAAACATCCCTAAAAGTAACTAGATCCTACTAAAACATACTAAAAATAATGCCAAAAAACGTATAAATTATCCGCTCATCACAACACCAAACTTAAATTGTTGCTTGTCCCCAAGAAACTAAAAATTAAATAGGATAAAAAGAAGAGAATATACTATAAATTCCAAAATATCAATGAAACATAGCTCCAATCAAATGAGCGGGACTTGTAGCTTTTTGCCTCTTGAATAGTTTTGGCATCTCACTTTATCCATTGAAGTTCAGAATGATTGGCATCTATAGGAACTCAGAGTTCAGATAGTGTTATTTATTCTCCTAGTTCAGTATGTTGATTCTTGAACACAGCTACTTTATGAGTCTTGGCCGTGGCCCTAAGCACTTTGTTTTCCAGTATTACCACCAGATACATAAATGCCACAGACACATAATTGGGTGAACCTTTTCTGATTGTGACTCAGCTTTGCTAAAGTCTCCAATTAGAGGTGTCCAGGGTTCTTAAGCACACTCTTCTTTTGCTTTGGACCTTGAATTTAACCGCTCAGTCTCAAGTTTTCACTTGACACCTTCACGCCACAAGCACATGGTTAGGGACAGCTTGGTTTAGCCGCTTAGGCCAGGATTTTATTCCTTTAGGCCCTCCTATCCACTGATGCTCAAAGCCTAAGGATCCTTTTTATTTACCCTTGCCTTTTGGTTTTAAGGGTTACTAGCTTTTTGCTCTTGCCTTTTGGTTTTAAGAGCTTTTGGCTTTTTCTGCTTGCTTTTTTCTTTTTTTTTTTCGCCCTTTTTTTTTCTCTTTGTTTTGCAAGCTTTGTATTCACTGCTTTTTCTTGCTTCAAGAATTATTTTTATGATTTTTCAGATTATCAAATAACATGTCTCCTTGTCATCATTCTTTCAAGAGCCAACATAATTAACATTCATAAATAGCAACTTCAAAAGACATATGCACTGTTCAAGCATTCATTCAGAAAACAAAAAGTATTGTCTCCACATCAATATAATTAAACTAAGTTCAAGGATAAATTCGAAACTCATGTACTTCTTGTTCTTTTGAATTAAAAATATTTTTCATTTAAGAGAGGTGATGGATTCATAGGACATTCATAACTTTAAGACATAGTTACTAAATACTAATGATCATGTAATAAGACACAAACATAGATAAGCACTTAACATAAAGAAAATGAAAAACAGAAAATTTAAGAACAAGGAATGAGTCCACCTTAGTGATGGTGGCGTTTTCTTCTTGAGGAACCAATGATGTCCTTGAGCTCTTCTATGTCTCTTCCTTGTCTCTATTGCTCCTCCCTCATAGCTCTTTGATCTTCTCTAATTTCGTGAAGGATGATGGAGTGCTCTTGATGTTCCACCTTTAATTGTCCCATGATGGAACTTAATTCTCTTAGGGAGGTGTTGATTTGCTCCCAAAAATTCTGTGGAGGAAAGTGCATCCCTTGAGGCATCTCAGGGATTTCTTTGTGATGAGCTTCTTCATGCGTCTCTTGAGATCCATGAATAGGCTCTCTTGTTTGCTCCATCCTTTTCTTAGTGATGGGCTTCCATGAGGACTTGGTCCAACCTTTGATCAAAGTTAACTCTCCTTATGTAGGGGTGTGCGTTCTCTTCCATCATTGGCAAGTTGAACGCCAACCTCACATTTTCTGGACTAAAATCTAAGTATTTCCCCCGAACCATGGTGAGATGATTCTTTGGGTTCAGGTTCTTACTTTGATCATGGTTCCTAGTGATCTATGCATTAGCATAGAACTCTTGAACCATTAGAATTCTGACTTGTTGGATGGGGTTTGTTAGAACTTCCCAACCTCTTCTTTGGATCTCATGTCGGATCTCCGGATACTCATTTTTCTTGAGTTTGAAAGGGACCTCGGGGATCACCTTCTTCTTGGGCACAACATCATAGAAGTGGTCTTGATGGGCTTTGGAGATGAATCTTTCCATCTCCTATGACTCGGAGGTGGAAGCTTTTGTCTTCCCTTTCCCTTTTCTAGAGGATTCTCCGGTCTTAGGTGCTATCAATGGTAATGGAAAAACAAAAAGCTTATGCTTTTACCACACCAAACTTAGAATATTTCTCGCCCTCGAGCAAGAGAAGAAAGAAAAGAAGAAGAAGAAGAAATAGAATGGAAGGAGAGAGGGTTGTGTTTCGGCCAAGAAGGGGATGAGAGGGATTTGTTGTGTGAAAAATGAAGAAGAATGGAGTGGTTTATATAGTGGAGGGAGAGGGGTTAGGTTCGGCCATTTAGGGTGGGTTTGGGTGGGAAAGTGATTTTGAATTTTGAAGGTAGGTAGGGTTTTTGAGGTAGGTTTATGGGGAATAGTGGATGGATGTGAGTGATGAAGGGGTAGTAGGGAAGAGAGCTTGATGTGATTGGTGAAGGGTTTTGGGGAAAGGCGTTTATTGGGAAGAGAGGATGAACATTGAGAATAGGGAAGAGTATGAGTGGAGGTAGGTGGGGATCCTGTGGGGTCCACAGATGCTGAGATGATCCTGTGGGGTCCACAGATTCTGAGGTGTCAAGGATTTACATTCCTGCACCAATTAGGCATTTAAAATGCCTTTGCATACAATTCTGGCGTTTAAACGCCGAATTGATGCTTGTTCTGGGCGTTCAGCGCCCAGATGCAGCATGTTTCTGGCGTTGAACGCCAGTTCTATGCTTGTTTCTGGCGTTCAGCGCCAGCTTTCCTCAGTGTGCATTCCTGGTGTCTGAACACCAGGATGCTGCTTGTTTTGGGCGTTCAACGCCAGATCCATGCTCTGTTCTGGCGTTGAACGCCAGCCAGATGCTCCTTACTGGCGTTTAAACGCCAGTAAGCCCTTCCTCCAGGGTGTGATTTTTCTTCTGCTAATTTTTATTCTATTTTTAATTTTTATATTTATTTTGTGACTCCGCATGATCATGAACCTAAAAAAACATGAAAGAACGATAAAAATAAAATTAGGTTGCCTCCCAACAAGTGCTTCTTTAATGTCAATAGCTTGACATTGGGCTCTCATGGAGACACACAGGTGATCAGGCCAATTTTATAGACTCCCAACACCAAACTTAGAGTTTGACTTTGGGGGCTTTGGTTGACTCTGCAGTGAGAGAAGCTTTACATGCTTCCTCTCCATGGTTACAAAAGGAGATCCTTAATTTTTAAACACAAGGGAGTCCTCATTCAGTTGAAGGATCAATTCTCCTCTGTCTACATCAATCACAGCTCTTGCTGTGGCTAGGAAGGGTCTTCCAAAAATGATGGATTCATCCTCATCCTTCCCAGTATCCAGGATTATGAAATCAGCAGGGAAGTAAAGGCCTTCAACCTTTACTGACACGTCCTCTACCTGACCATAAGCCTGTTTTCTTGAGTTGTCTGCCATCTCTAATGAGATTCTGGCAGCTTGCACCTCAAAGATTCCTAGTTTCTCCATTACAGAGATGGGCATGAGGTTTATCCCTGACCCAAGGTCACACAGAGCCTTCTCAAAGGTAATGGTGCCTATGGTGCAAGGTATTAAGAACTTTCCCGGATCCTGTTTCTTCTGAGGCAATTTCAGTTGATTCAGATCACTCAGTTCATTGGTGAACAAGGGAGGTTCATCTTCCCAAGTCTCATTGCCAAATAATTTGGCATTCAGCTTCATGATTGCACCAAGGTACTTGGCAACTTGCTCTTCAGTAACATCTTCATTCTCTTCAGAAAAAGAATACTCATCAGAGCTCATGAATGGCATAAGAAGGTTCAATGGAATCTCTATGGTCTCTAGATGAGCCTCAGACTCCTTTGGTTCCTCAGAGGAAAACTCCTTATTGATCATTGGACGTCCCAGGAGGTCTTCCTCACTGGGATTCACATCCTCCCCCTTCCTCCTTAGATTCGGCCATGATGGTTATATCAATGGCCTTGCACACTCTTTTTGGATTTTCTTCTGTATTGCTTGGGAGGGTACTAGGAGGGGTATCAGTGATCTTCTTACTCAGCTGGCCCACTTGTGCCTCCAAATTTCTAATGGAGGACCTTGTTTTATTCATGAAACTCAGAGTGGCCTTAGATAGATTAGAGACTATGTTTGCTAAATTAGAAGTATTTTGTTTAGAGTTCTCTGTCTGTTGCTGAGGGGATGATGGAAAAGGCTTGCTATTGCTAAACCTATTTCTTCCACCATTATTAAAGCCTTGTTGAGGCTTTTATTGATCCTTCCATGAGAGATTTGAGTGATTTCTCCATGAGGGATTATAAGTGTTTCCAGAGGGTTCACCCATATAATTTACCTCTGCTGTTGCAAGGTTCTCAGGATCATAAGCTTCTTCTTCAGAAGATGCCTCTTGAGTACTGTTGGATGCAGCTTGCATTCCATTCAGACTCTGAGAAATCATATTGACTTGCTGAGTCAATATTTTATTCTGAGCCAATATGGCATTCAGAGTATCAATTTCCCTTCTTCTGAGGCATCCCATTACTTACAGGATTCCTCTCAAAAGTGTACATAAACTGGTTGTTAGCAACCATGTCAATAAGTTCTTGAGCTTCTGCAGGCGTTTTCTTTAGGTGAATGGATCCACCTATAGAAGTATCCAATGACATTTTAGCTAATTCAGATAGACCATTATAGAATATATCCAGGATGGTCCATTCTAAAATCATGTCAGAAGGACACTTTTTGGTCAGTTCCTTCTATCCCTCCCAAGCTTCATAGAGAGATTCACCTTCTTTCTGTCTGAAGGTTTGAACATCCACTCTAAGCTTACTCAGTTTTTAAGGAGGAAAAAACTTGGCTAAAAAAGCCTTGACCAGCTTATCCCAAGAGTTTAGGCTATCCTTAGGTTGAGAATCCAACCATATTCTAGCTCTGTCTCTCACAGCAAAAGGGAAAAGCATGAGCCTGTAGACTTCAGAATCTACTCCATTAGTCTTAACAGTATCACAGATCTACAAAAATTCAGTTAAGAACTGAAAAGGATCTTCAGATGGAAGTCCATGGAACTTGCAGTTCTGCTGCATCAGAGAAACTAATTGAGATTTAAGCTCAAAATTGTTTGCTCCAATGGTAGGAATTGAGATGCTTCTTCCATGTAAATTGGAATTAGGTGCAGTAAAGTCACCAAGCATCCTCCTTGCATTATTATTATTTTCGGCTGCCATCTCCTCTTCCTGCTCGAAAATTCCTGTAAGGTTGTCTCTAGATTGTTGCATTTTAACTTCTCTTAGTTTCCTTTCCAGAGTCCTTTCAGGTTCAGGATCTGCTTTAACAAGAATGTTCTTGTTCTTGCTTCTGCTCATATGACAAAGAAAGGGAATAATAAAGAAAATATGGAATCTCCTATGTCATAGTATAGAGATTCCTTTGTGTGAGTAGAAGAAGAAAAGAATGTAATGTAAGGAAAGAGAAGGGAGGAGAATCCAAACACATGGGTGAGGAGAGCAGAGATATGAGATGAAAAGAAGTGTTAGTAGGTAATTAAATAAATAGAAGAAGATGAGGGAGAGGGAATTTCGAAAATTAATTTTGAAAAAGAGTTACTGATTTTCGAAAATTAAGATAAAATTAAAATTAAAATTAAAAATTGAAACAGAGTTACTGATTTTCGAAAATTAATTAAAAAGAATTTTTGAAAAAGAGGGAGGTATTTTCGAAAATTAGAGAGGGATAGTTAGTTAGGTAGTTTTGAAAAAGATAAGAAACAAACAAAAAGTCAATTAGTTAGTTGAAAGAGATTTGAAATTCAATTTTGAAAAAATAAGAAGATAAGAAGTTAGAAAAGATATTTGAAAAAGATAGGATAAAAAGATATTTTTGAGAAAATATGATTGAAATTAGTTTTGAAAAAGATTTGAATTTAAAAATCAAAATTAATGACTTGACTCACAAGTAATCACAAGATATGATTCTAGAACTTAAAGTTTGAATCTTTCTTAACAAGCATGTAACAAACTTGAAATTTTTGAATCAAAACATTAATTTTTGATGATATTTTCGAAAATTATGAAATAAAATTAAGAAAAAAATTTTTGCAAAATATTTTTAAAATTTTCGAAAATAAATAAGAGAAATGAAAAAGATTTGATTTTTGAAAAAGATTTTAAAAAAGATAAGATTTTTAAATTGAAAATTTGAATTGACTCATAAAAAAAACAATTGAATTTTAAAAAAATTTTGAAAAAGTCAATCCAAATTTTCGAAATTTATGAGAGAAAAAAAGAGAGATATTTTTTTTTATTTTTGAATTTTTTTAATGATGAGAGAGAAAAACATGAAAAATGATGCAACGCATGAAAATTTTGGATCTAAACATGTGATGCATGCAAGAACATTATGAACGTCAAGATGAACACCAAGAACACTATGAATGTCAAGATGAACATCAAGAACTTATTTTTGAAAAATTTACAAGAAAAGAAAATATGCAAGACACCAAACTTAGAAATTTTTCATGTATAGACACTATGAATGCAAGAATGCAAGAATGCATATGAAAAACAAGAAAAGACACAAAACAAGAAAATATAAAGATCAAACAAGAAGACTGGCCAAGAACAACTTGAAGATCATGAGGAACACTATGAATGCATGAATTTTCGAAAAATGCAAAATTTTTTTTTTAGAAAAAAATGCAATTGACACCAAACTTAAAAATTGACTCAAGACTCAAAAAAGAAACACAAAATATTTTTGATTTTTATGATTTTATAAATTTTTTTGGATTTTTGTATATTTTTATTTTTTTGAAAATTATTTGAAGAAGAAAAATAAAGATTTCAAAATTTTTAATATGAATTCCAGGAATTTTGTGCTCTTTAGTCTAAAGCTCCAATCTGAGGGTTAGACATGGTTTAATAGCCAGCCAAGCTTTAGTATGCTATTACATGCATTGAAGTGATTAGTTGAATCCTCAGTCCAAAGGAATTTAGACATGGCTTTACAGCCAGCCAGGATTCAACAAATCATTATGAAACACTAGAATTCATTCTTAAAAATTCTGAAATAATTTTCGAAAACAAAAGGAAAAATTTTTTTTTTCGAATATTAATTGGGAAAAACGAAAAAGAAGAAAATATTTTTGAAAAATTTTTGAAAACTTTTTGAAAATAAAATAAGAAGAAAATTACCCAATCTGAGCAACACGATGAACCGTCAGTTGTCCAAACTCGAACAATCCCCGGCAACGGCGCCAAAAATTTGGTGCACGAAATTGTGATCCCTGGTAATGGCTCCAAAAACTTGGTGCTCTAATCTTAATTCATAATTTGTCACAACTTCAATACAACTAACCAGCAAGTGCACTGGGTCGTCCAAGTAATAAAACCTTACATGAGTAAGGGTTGATCCCTCGGAGATTGTTGGTATGAAGCAAGCTATAGTCATCTTGTAAATCTCAGTCAGGCGGATATCAAATGGTTATGGAGTTTTCGAATAATAATAATAAATAAACAGAAAATAAAGATAGAAATACTTATGTAATTCATTGGTGAGAATTTCAGATAAGCGTATAGAGATGCTTTCGTTCCTCTGAACCTTTGCTTTCCTGTTGTCTTCATCCAATCGTTCCTACTCCTTTCCATGGCAAGCTTTATGTAAGGCATCACCGTTGTCAATGGCTACATCCCATCCTCTCTGTGAAAAAGGTTCAATTGCTCTGTCACGGCATGGCTAATCATCTGGAGGTTCTCGATCATACTAGAATAGGGTTCACCCTCCTTTTGCGTCTGTTACTACGCCCAGCACTCGCGAGTTTGAAGTTCGTCACAGCCATCCCTTCCCAGATCCTACTCGGAATACCACAGACAAGGTTTAGACTTTCTGGATCTCAGGAATGGCCATCCATGGGTTCTAACTTATACCACGAAGATTCTAATATCTCGGACTCAGTCCTCTGTATTAGATATCTAAGAGATACTCATTCTAGCTTGTTTGCATGTAGAACGGAAGTGTTTGTCAGGCACGCATTCATAAGTGAGAATGATGATGAGCATCACATAATCATCACATTTATCATGTTCTTAGGTGCGAATAGATATCTTAGAAGCGGAATAAGTTGAATTAAATATAAAACAGTAGTACTTTGCATTAAATCATGAGGAACAGCATAGCTCCACACCTTAATCT
This sequence comes from Arachis ipaensis, assembly GCF_000816755.2. Classification (NCBI taxonomy): domain Eukaryota; kingdom Viridiplantae; phylum Streptophyta; class Magnoliopsida; order Fabales; family Fabaceae; genus Arachis; species Arachis ipaensis. The sequence goes on from NC_029794.2 coordinate 63,985,256, forward strand.
ATGGAGTGTAGAAACTCTACCGTTGAAAATACATAAGTGATGAAGGTCTAGGCATGGCCGAATGGCCAGCCCCCAATGTGATCAATAGATCAAAAGATAATCCAAAGATGTAAATAAAATAGTAAAAAGTCCTATTTATACTAAACTAGTTACTAGGGTTTACAGAAGTAAGTAATTGATGAATAAATCAACTTCCGGAACCCACTTGGTGTGTGCTTGAGCTGAGCTTGAAGTTTACACGTGCAGAGGCTTCTTTTGGAGTGGAACGCCAAGTTGTAACGTGTTTTTGGCGTTCAACTCTGGTTCGTGACGTGTTTCTGGCGTTTAACTCCAGACTACAGCGTAGAACTGGTGTTCAACGCCCTTTTGCGTCGTTTAAACTCGGACAAAGTATGGACTATTATATATTGCTGGAAAGCCCTGGATGTCTACTTTCCAATGCCGTTAAGAGCGCACCATTTGGAGTTCTGTAGCTCCAGAAAATCCACTTTGAGTGCAGGGAGGTCAGAATCCAACAGCATCAGCAGTCCTTCTTCAACTTCTGAATCTGATTTTTGCTCAAGTCCCTCAGTTTCAGCCAGAAAATACCTGAAATCACAGAAAAACACACAAACTCATGGTAAAGTCCAGAAATGTGAATTTAACATAAAACTAATAGAAACATCCCTAAAAGTAACTAGATCCTACTAAAACATACTGAAAATAATGCCAAAAAGCGTATAAATTATCCGCTCATCACCAGGCAAGTTGAAATCAAGATGGGAAGGTCCATACAGAGTAGAGAAGGCCGAACCGTATGGAGTTTTTCACCTAAGTCATCCTTCAAGCTCTGAACTTATCAAAGTTAATGGACAACGTTTAAAGCTGTACCATGGAGAGAGGATGAAGAAAAATGAGGAGCTCGAGATCTTCCTCTTGGAAGATCCCCACATAGCCGAAGACTGAGCTAGTGGAGCGTCCAACTTACGGACGTTAAAGCAAAGTGCTAGGTGGGAGACAACCCACCATGGTATGATCGTTCTTTTCTTTATTCTTAGTTTTCCTATTCAATAACTCTTCTCTTTATTAGTACATTTCGTGCATCTGCATTTACATTCTTTTATTTTAAAAAAATAATAAAAAATAAAAAATAAAAAAATATTTTCGCGACGCGACCGCATCTTTGACGCATCCGCATCGCAGGTGATTGGAGAAAATAATAAAACAAACAGAGAGTCACACGAGAGCGTGGCTGGAGGTGTGCCCGTGGTACAAACTGTCCCACGCGACCGCATCGCTGACGCGTCCGCGTCGGGTGGAAACATTGGCCTCCCACGTGACCGCATCACTCACGCGGCCGCGTGCCCTGGAATTCGACGTGAAAAGGGTGCACGACCGAAAGTTGTGCTAGAGTGGTGCTGCATTGGCGCTGAACGCACAATTCTTCCCACGTGGACGCATGGCTCACGCGTCCGCGTCATATCCTTCTAATGGCCACTCACGCGATCGCACGCCCCACGTGATCGCGTCACCCAACATTTGGCGCAATAAGAGTTTGAACAGAGAGTTGTGCAAGTGCGAGGCTGCCCTCGCGCCAGTAGCATAAAACGGGTCACGCGACCGCGTGACCGACGCGACCGTGTCAATTAGTATAAGTGCAAGTCGCGCGACCGCATGCCCCACGTGACCGCGTCGCTTGTGCCGCACAGCTTCCCTGATTTGCCAATTATCTTATCTTTCTTTTCCCCAAATCCTATTTTCTCTTTTCCCTCCTTATTTCTTCCTTCTTCCTTCTTCCTTCTTTCTCACTTTCTACTCTCTCTCTCTCTCACCCCCATTAACAAGGTTTTCTTTTCTTCTTCCCTCCCTTACTTTTCTATTATTCTTCTTATTTTTATGTGTTATCTTCTTTTCTTTTCTTTTTACTTTTATTATCTATATTTTTTTCTTTCTTTTTCCTTTTTACTTGGTGTTGGAAATTTATTTGAGTCATTATTTCTCATTATATGCTTATGGATTGTTGTAAAATTGTTTGGCAATTATATATTACTTTTTTTAAAAGGGTTGCTGCATGTTCACTTTAATACTTTCTATACCTTATTTACCATGCATGCTATGTGTTTGTGAAAAAGCCCATATGGCATCATGCATTTTTCTACATTATTCTATTCTACTATTCAATGCTTGCTTTTCACAAATTCCCTTTACTATTGTATTAATTGAATTTAATTGTCAATACAAACGTGATGGCTAGTTTGTTACGAGTGATAACACATTCAACTAATTAAATGCTTGATCTATGCTACTCATGCCTTTGCCTGCTTGCCAATAAACCCCTTGCATTTAATTATCCTCCAATGCACTTGCTATATTTCCATTGATAAACTTTTCACATGTAGTCATGACCATGTGTTAACAACATCCTCTTTACCGTGCATTGTTTATCACTTATACAACCCTCTTCCTTGCTCTATCTCTTTGAATTTACGTTACTTTTCTTTTTTTTTCCTTTTCAGGATGGCCACCAAGAAAGGAAAAGAGAAAGCTACTCCCAAACCACCAGCAAGAAGAGGAACAAAAAGAGCATTAGTGGCAGAGCCCTCTTCAACTGCGGTTAAACCCTCAACAAAAAGAACTAAGAGGATTATAAAGGTTGATGATAAAGAAAAAGCCTTTCCAACAAAGGACACTGCACGATTTCCCAATCGCTACTGTGAGCAGATGTTCCCCATCCTGGCAGATGTTCCCCAAACCATATTGCTACCTTTGTTGAGCCGCAAATTGCACAAAGACAATGGGGTTTCCTACAGAGACAGTCGAGGTAGGTCAATCTTTCTTGGGTAGTCGAGTTCTACTCCAACTTCCACCTGCCAACCCTGCAGTCTGTCTTTGTCCGTCAGAAGCAAGTATCCATTACAGAAGAGGCCATTCAAAAAGCTCTAGGAATTCCCCCTGTTCCAGAAGGATTGGACGCCTTTCAAGAAGCCGCACTCAAGCGCCAGATGTACCAATTTGACTTGGACACCGTTCTTAGAGTTATCGCACTACCTGGCAGCCGTTGGATCTACGGATACCATCGTACCCGCCCTAAGGGAATATCGGCTTCAGCACTTACCTTGGAGGCTCGCGTATGGGCACAGATCATGTCCCATTATGTCTTTCCAAGCACTCACGAGTCCTCCTTATGCCAGGGCATTTTGGCCAGTTTCACTGACCTTTTCTTTATGGTTTTTGGGTAGTTTCATGAATTTTCTTAGGAAATAAGCAAGTTTTGGGTAAATAATCACTTACATCTTGATTCTAAGCAAACATTGTAAATTTTACATGATTTTATGAGAATTATGCATGAATTAAATGACAAAATTGAATTATGCATGTCTCATAACTTGGATTAGAACTTTGATGCACTTTATTACTTGATTTCAGGACAAAGGAAGCAAGGAAGAACCACCTTAGTAGCCACGTTAGGCTAGCTAACGTGACCACTAACGTGGAATGGAGGCTAGCTTGCAACGTTAATGAGAAAAGTGATCGCCATTAATGCCTTCGTGAGCCATCATAGCCCACGTTAGTTGCCACGTTAACAATGTTAATGTGGAAGCTAACGTGGAAGAGAAGTAGAACTCCAACGTTAGTGGTAAAAGTAAGTGCCACTAATGTTCCAAAGTGGCAGCTGGCCACGTTAAGAGTCACGTTAACTCAGTTAACGTGAACTCTAACGTGGATGAGGAAGATAATGCCAACATTAGTGACACTTACCTTTGTCACTAACGTTGGACTAAGCTCATATTTGCCACGTTAAGAGTCACATTAACCTAGTTAACGTGGACTCTAACGTGGAGGGAGCAAGGAATCACCAACGTTAGTGACACTCACCTTTGTCACTAATGTTGGATTAAGCCACTATGAGCCACGTTAGTTGCCATGTTAATTACATTAACGTGGAAGCTAACGTGGAGAAGAGGGATGATGAGCCAACGTTAGTGACACTCACCTTTGTCACTAACGTTGGAGATGGCTATCAATACCACGTTAGAAGTCACGTTAACCTACTTAACGTGAACTCTAACGTGGGAAGAAAGGGCGTTTTGAAGAATTAGTGACAAAGGTAAGTGTCACTAATGCTCTCGAAGATTTGGCAAGCCTACGTTAAAGGCCACGTTAACTATACTAACGTGAACTCTAACGTAAGGAGAAAGGGTACTCTCAACGTTATTGAAAAAGGTAAACCCCGGTAACGTTTGCGAAGGGCCAAGAAGCAACGTTAGTGGTCACGTTAGTGCCACTAACGTTGAAGTTAACGTGGACCATTTTTGGGTTAGGAACATTAGTGAAAAAGGTGATTGTCACTAACGTTCTCGACCCCACAGTTTCACTTGACGTTAACACCACTAACGCCCCAAGCTAAAGTCCATACCTACTGCATACTTTCTCTGCAAGTAAAGCTGAGCCCACTGAAGAAGATAACTGCTTCAACTCAAGATCCAAAGGCCCATATCCAAGACTTGAAGAAGCAACTAGAAGATCAGAAGAATAGTATAAGTAGGGAGAACTTTGAACTAGAAAGCAGCTTTTGGCATTATTAGAATTACTCTCTGTATTTTTTACTCTCTCTGCAACTTCTAGTTTCACTTTTCATAATGCATTCTCCATCTTTGTTTTCCATTCCCAGAGCTATGAGCAACTAAACCCCTTTCATTGGGTTAGGGAGCTTTGTTGTAATTTGATGGATCAATAATAGTTTTCATTATTCTTCTTCTTTCTTTTCTCTTGATTTTACTAGAAAGCTTTCAATCTTCACCCAATTGAGTAGTTATCTTGGAAAAGAAGCTATTCATACTTAGATCTCTTCGGAACCTTGGAAGAGGAATGAAGAGATCATGCTAGAAATGCTTTCTCATGTTGGACCAAATTGGGATTTGGATGGATATAGTGACATATAATCCTACCAACACTTTGATTTGGAAATACATGTGGTATAATCAGTGACTATACCTCATCTCTTCTCATGAGCAATTGGACCAAGGAATTGGCTATTGATCAAGATTTGAGAGATTGAATTACCAAGGAATTGGAATTCAATCACTTAAGATTGCCAAGGAGATCAATGAATGCATTAATTGAGGAAGAGATGAAAATGAACTTGATCCGGAGGATGCAACATCTCCTAAGCCCGATGAACTCCCCATTTCTGATCTTACCCATTCTCTTTAATTTCTGCCAATTACTTTTATGATCATCTTCTCCATTCCCATTTAAGATTCTGCAATTTATTTTCCATCATCTATTTTCAGCATTTACAATTTTTGCTATTTACTTTCCCGCCATTTAATTTCCTGCAACTCTCAAACCAAATTTTTCTTAGCTAAACTAGAACATTCCTCCAATTAAAGTTGCTTGACCAATCAATCCCTGTGGGATTCGACCTCACTCTTTTGTGAGTTATTACTTGACGATAATTCGGTATACTTGCCGAGGGAAATCTGTTGAGAGACAAGTTTCCGTGCATCAAGTTTATGGCGCCGTTGCTGGGGATTGATTTTGTATCAACAATGATTAAATTGGTGGATAACTAGATTGAGCATTTTCCTTTTGTTTGATTTAGTTTCATCTAAGTAATTTACTTTCAGCTTTAGTTATTTCTTTCCCTTTACCTTTCACACATTAGTGGTGTTACCTGCATTTTGTTTTAATATTTGGTTCACTGACCCACTAACTGTTTGATATATTGCATCACTCACACTAACAGCATTTCTGCAGAAAATATTGTCTGCATCTATCTTTCTTGCTTGTGCCTTATTGGGTGTATGACAGGTAGAAGAAGCAGGGATTCAACTTCCTTTGATTCTGAACCTGAGAGGACCTTCCTTAGATTAAGGAGGGAAGCAAGAGGGAAGAGATTAGTTGGTGCTGAGGAAGAGGAGGAGTACTTTGAACCAGACATGGATGAGAATATGGAGAACCATCATGAAGAAGAGGCTCACAACCATGGCAGAGAAGGTCCAGTGCATCAGGCTAGACAAGAGAGAAGAGTTCTGGGTTCTTACATCAACCCAAATCCAGGAAACTGTGGAAGTAGCATCCAAAAGCCAACCATATATGCCAACAACTTTGAACTAAAGCCACAAGTTATCACCCTTGTTCAAAACAATTGTTCATTCGGAGGAAGTGTCTAAGAAGACCCCAATCAACATCTAACCACCTTCCTGAGGATATGCGATACTGTGAAGTCTAATGGTGTTCACCCTGACACCTATAGACTACTTCTATTTCCCTTCTCACTCAAGGACAAAGCATCTAAATGGCTGGAATCCTTTCCAAAGGAGAGTTTAGCAACCTGGGAAGACGTGGTGAACAGATTCTTGGCAAGATTCTATACTCCTCAATGAATCAACAGGTTGAGAGCTGAGGTACAAACCTTCAGGCAGCAAGATGGTGAGACTCTATATGAAGCATGGGAGAGGTTTAAGGACCTGACAAGAAGATGCCCACCAGATATGTTCAATGAATGGGTGCAGTTGCACATTTTCTATGAAGGCCTTTCATATGAATCAAAGAAGGCAGTAGACCACTCATCCGGGGGATCTCTGATCAAGAAGAAGACAATTGAAGAAGCCATAGATGTCATTGAGACTGTAGCAGAGAATGACTAATTCTATGCATTTGAAAGAGGCAACACTAGAGGAGTGATGGAGCTAAACAATGTGGATGCACTGCTAGCTCAAAACAAGCTTATTACCAAGCAGTTGGCTGACCTTACCAAAAACATGGAGAGGAATCAAGTGGCAGCAATCACCACCTCAGCAGCAGCTCAAGAAGGAGTAAATGAAGGAGCAGAAGGTGATCAGGAACAAGCCAACTACATTGGAAATTCACCTAGGCAGCACCATGACCCATACTCCAAAACATATAATCCCGGTTGGAGGAACCACCCAAACTTTGGGTGGGGAAACCAACAGGATCAAGGCCAAGATCAGAGACACCACAACCCCAACAACAATGCAGCTCACCAACACTCCACACAGAGGTCATATCAACACCCACCTAACAACACTTCTCAACATCCATACCAAAGTCAAAATGGCCCTTCTCATCCTTCCAATCTCAACTCTCCATTATCGAAAGAAAAACTCTCAAGGATTAAAACTCTACTTGAAGGCATATGCAAGGAGATCCAAGATAGTAAGGTGTTCCGAGAGGAAGTGCGATCCAACATGCAAAATCAAGATGCTGCCATCAAGAAACTTGAGACACAAATTGGCTACCTATTTCAGCAAGCTCCTGGCCATGACCTTTGCAGCAACATTGAGTCAAGGCCAAGGGTGGAATGTCAAGCTATTACCCTCAGAAGTGGGAAGGAATTGAAGGAGACTTCCAAGAAACGATAGGAGAAAGATTCAATTAGAATAAAGGAGGAATAAGATGAAGTTCAAGTCCCCACCTCCAACTCACATCAAAAGGAAGAAGAGCTGAAGCCATATGTTCTGAAAGTCCCATATCCTCAACAATTGAGGAAGAAGGGGGATGACAGCCAGTTCTCCAGATTTTTAGAAATCTTCAAGAAACTGCAGATTAACAAATCCTTTGCTGAAGTAATAGAGCAAATGCCGCTCTATGCCAAGTTCTTGAAGAAGTTGATGACCAAGAAGAGAAGCTGGAAGAACGACGATACGGTGATACTAACCGAGGAATGCAGTGCCATCATTCAGCATAAACTACCCCAGAAATTGAAGGATCCTGGGAGCTTCCAGATTTCTTGTATTATAGGAGAAATAACAGTGGAGAAGGCTCTATGTGATTTAGGAGCCAGCATAAATCTGATGTCTGTAGCTATGATGAGAAAAATGAAGATTGAGGAGGCCAAACCAACAAAAATGGCCTTACAACTGGCAGACCGATCATTCAAATTTCCTCACGGCATAGTGGAAGACTTGCTAGTGAAGGTAGGAGACTTTATCTTTCCAGTAGACTTTGTAGTGTTAGACATGAAGGAAGGAGCTAAGGCTTCTATCATCTTGGGTAGACCATTCTTAACTACTGCCGGAGCTGTCATCGATGTCCAAAAGGGCGAACTTACCCTTAGACTACACAATGAAACAATGATGATCAATGTGTTCAAGGCCATGAACTACCCACAGGAACCATTGGGAGAATGTATGAGGTTGGACTCACTGGAAGATGTAGTACAAGAGACTTTTGAAGATGAAGAACTTGAGGGGTTAACAGAAGAGGAGGAATCAGCATCAAGCGAAGAAGCTGCAACAGCTGAGGTTCAAGCTCAGTGCACAATAGAGGAGAAGAATGGAAAGAAAGAAGCACCCAAACTTGAACTAAAGGCACTGCCACCCACTCTCAAGTATGCATATCTAGGAGAAAATGAAAGTTATCCAGTGATCATAAATTCATCCCTCAGCCAAGAACAAGAGGAAGAGCTACTCCAAGTATTACAAAGGCACAAATATGCCATAGGATGGACCCTTGCTGACTTGAAGGGAATCAGTTCGGCCATATGTATGCATAAGATACTGTTGGAAGATGATGCCAAAACATCCATTCAACCCCAAAGGAGGCTGAACCCAGTCATGAAGGAAGTGGTACAGAAAGAAGTCATGAAGTTGTGGCAAGGAGGAGTGATCTATCTGATCTCAGACAGCCCATGGGTCAGCCCTGTACAAGTTGTCCCAAAAAAGGGAGGAATCACTGTAGTTCCCAATGAGAAGAATGAACTAATCCCTACAAGGACCGTCACAGGATGGCGGATGTGCATAGACTCCAGAAAACTCAATGAAGCTACACGAAAAGATCATTTCCCCCTTCCTTTCATGGATCAGATGTTGGAAAGACTTGCAGGACATGCATATTACTGTTTTCCCGATGGTTATTCAGGATATAACCAAATAGTGGTTGATCCAAGAGACCAAGAGAAAACCTCCTTTACTTGCCCATATGGAGTGTTTGCCTATAGGCGCATGCCATTTGGGCTATGCAATGCACCTGCAACCTTCCAACGCTCCATGCTCTCCATTTTCTCAGATATGATAGAAAAATTCATCGAAGTCTTTATGGATGACTTCTCAGTATTCAGAGATTCCTTTCCTAATTGTCTATATCACCTAGCCCTGGTGTTAAAGAGATGTCAAGAGACCAATCTGGTCTTGAACTGGGGGAAATGTCACTTCATGGTAATAGGAGAAATAGTCATTGGCCATAAGGTGTCTAACTAGGGCATTGAGGTAGACAGAGCTAAGGTGGATCTCATTGAAAGATTACCTCCACCAAGTGATGTCAAGGCAATTAGGAGTTTTTTAGGGCATGCTGGCTTTTACAGATGGCTTATTAAAGATTTTTCAAAGATAGCCAAGCCCTTAAGCAATCTCCTTGCATCTGATACACCATTTCTCTTTGATAAAAAGTACATGCTAGCTTTCGAAAACTTAAAAAAGAGGCTGTCCTCTGCCCCTATCATTTCCCCACCTGATTGGAACTTACCATTTGAACTGATGTGCGATGCATCTGACTTTGCAGTTGGGGCAGTGTTAGGACAGAGGAAAGAGAACTTAGTCCATGTAATATACTATGCCAGCAATATCCTTAATGATACTCAAAGAAACTATACCACTACTGAAAAGGAGTTGCTGGCAATAGTTTTTGCATTTGACAAGTTTAGATCATACCTCATTTGACAAGTTTAGATCATACCTCATTTGAAATTAGAGACAAGAAGGGAGTGGAGAACAAGGTAGCAGATCACTGGTGTATTTATAACCCACTAACTTACCGGCAAGTTCACCGGGTCGTACCATGTAATACCTTACATGAGTATGGGTCGATCCCACAAGGATTGATGGACTAAGCAACAATAATGTTGGATAGGCTTAGTTAGACAAACAAAAATTGGTGTTGAGATGCAATATAAAAGACATTAAACAATATCAAAAATATTGAAGAAAGGCAAGTAAATACTTTGGAAAAAATATGGAGAAGATAGTTAAGGTTTCAGAGTTATCTATTTTTCCGGATTAACTTTTCTTACTAATTAATTTAATTATGCAGGATTTAGTTTATGGCAAACTGTATGTGACTAGACCCTAATTCCTTAGACCTTCCTAGTCTCCTCTAAAATTCATTAACTACCAATTCCTTGGTCAATTAATTCCAATTAGAGGGTGATAATCAATTTCTAGTTTATATGCCACAAAAACTTTAATTATCCAAGAGGTAAAAGGATTATATGTCACGTATCCTATTAAAATCAGATAATTAAAATTTAGGAGAAATAGTTTTCAAGCTGTTGTTCAGGTAAAGAGCTTTTCCAAGTTTTACAAGAACTCAAATAGAAAGAGGGTCATACTTCCGTTCCACCTAAATTCATAAAATAAAGAGCGAAAACAATTCTTAAATTGTAAATATATACATAAATTAAAATAGTAAAAGCAATAAAATTAATCCATAGAAATAGACAGAGCTCCTAACCTTAACAGTGAGGTTTAGTTGCTCATGGAAAAGAGGAAATAAGGATTCAGGTAAAAATGTACAGAGTTCCAATCTGATGGCATCAGATCCCTTTTTATAACTAATCTTAATAAATTTAAAATCTAATATTTAAAATTAAACTTAAAATAATATCTTTTCCTAATTTAAGATTTGAATTTAAATTTAAATTAATTAACAGATCTTCAGTTGATGGGTGGGGACCACTTGTTCTGTCCATTCTGCAACTTCTAATCTGTGTTTTGTGGGCTGAAAATTGAGTTAAAATAGCCCAGAAATTGCCCCTAACGTTTTTCTGCATTTTCTGCACGTGGCGCATATGACGCGTCCGCGTCGTCCACGCGTTGGCGTTATTTGTGCAGATTCCAGTCCACTCGATCGCGTCAGGCACGCGATCGCGTCATTGCGATTTCCTCCATTCCGTGCGGTCGCGTGAGCCATGCGTCCGCGTCGGTATTCGCTGGTCATCTCCTTGGCTTCTTCTCTTTCTCTGCAGAAACTTCATCAAATCCATCTGAATGCTACCTAAATTAAATAAAATTTCACAAAACTCAAAATAGCATCCATAGTGGCTAAAATATAATTAATTCTTAATTAAACTCAACAAATTAGATGCAAATTCACTAGGAAAAGATAGACAAGATGCTCACACATCACAACACCAAACTTAAACTGTTGCTTGTCCTCAAGCAACAAACACTAATATAAGCTTAGGATGTGAATTTGCATGAGAATGAGAGTTCGATTAAGCTCATGTCTCTTCTTATAGTGGGATTTACAACTGCAATCCTGAATAGTTTTGGCATCTCACTTTATCCTTTGAAGTTCAGAATGATTGGCATCCATAGGAACTCAGAATTCAGATAGTGTTATTGATTCTCCTAGTTCAGTATGTTGATTCTTGAACACAGCTACTTTATGAGTCTTGGCTGTGACCCTAAGTATTTTGTTTTCCAGTATTACCACCGGATACATAAATGCCACATATACATAACTGGGTGAACCTTTTCAGATTGTGACTCAGCTTTGCTAGAGTCCCCAGTTAGAGGTGCCCAGAGTTCTTAAGCACACTCTTTTTGCTTTGGATCACGACTTTAACCGCTCAGTCTCAAGCTTTTCACTTGACACCTTCACGCCACAAGCACATGGTTAGGGACAGCTTGATTTAGCCGCTTAGGCCAGGATTTTATTCCTTTGGGCCCTCCTATCCATTAATGCTCAAAGTCTTGGATCCTTTTTATCCTTTCCTTTTTAGTTTGATGGGTTATTGGCTTTTTTCTGCTTGCTTTTCTTTTCTTTTCTCTTTTTTTTTTTTCGAAAGCTTTGTGTTTTTCACTGCTTTTTCTTCCTTCAAGAATCAATTTTATGATTTTTCAGATTATCAATAACATTTCTCTTTTTCATCATTCTTTCAAGAGCCAACAATTTTTAACATTCATAAACTTCACTATCAAAAATATGCACTATTCATGTCATGCATTCAGAATCACAGAAAATACCACCACATTTAAGTAAATAAGACTATTCTTCAATATATACCCACTTTCTCATGCAATATATCACTCCTGTATTTTTTTTTTGAATTCACGCTCAGTGAGTAATACATGAGACATCTTTTCAGAATTAAAGCAATAGGGAGAATTAAACTAGTCCTAGGATTCTAACTAATAAAGGATCATGCAACAAACAAAGCAAAAATAGCAGAAAATCAGAACATAATATAGAAAAAGAGGGGAGGAAATAAAAATGAAAGGAACTCAACCACCTTAGTTATCCTAGCGGTCATTTATTCTTCAGGTTGTGCTCCTCAGTGAAGATGATTCGCCTCCCTTTTGGTGTCATAGGAATAAACAGAAAACTTCTAAGCGAAGCATCAACACCAAACTTAAAGGTTTGCTTGTCCTCAAGCAAAGAATAACTGAAAATAGAAAGAAACAAATATTATACTGAAATAAGAATAAAAGGATAAAAGAACAAGAGAGATTTAGGATTTGGGAGAGAGAATAAAAAAAATTAAAAACTGGCGGCGAACTGGTGGAGGTGTGCGGCGCAAGCGGCGCGGACGCGTGAGTCACGCGATCGCGCGCTTAGTGCACTATTGAAGTGACGCGAACGCGTGGGGGACGCGATCGCGTGGATGGCCGATATGTGAAACTGACGTGAATGCGTGGGGTACGCGTTCGCGTGACTAAATTTGTGCTTTTAGCACACTTCTTGCCCCAAGCCAGCACAACTCTCTGTCCAAACACTCTTTTATGTCGATTCTGCAGGTCACGCGTTCGCGTGAGTGACGCGGACGCGTGGGAGGCCGTTTTTCCACATGACACGGGCGCGTCATCGACACGGTCGCATGGAATAATTTGTGCCAAAGGCACTATTCCAGCGCCACTCCCTCGCAACTATCTGTCAAATATATTTTTTTCACACACACCCATCTGACGTGGACGCGTCAACAACGCGTGCGCGTCGTGTGCGCTCTTTTTTTTTTTCGGAATATAGCTTGAGGTGTTCGGTTCTTGGAAGAACATAGCTGCATGATCAGAAAATTAGTAAGAACTCAATAAAAATAAAATAACTAAGGGAACTACTACTACGAAAAATAGCTAAGGATACGAAATTATCGGGTTGCCTCCCGACAAGCGCTTCTTTATCGTCACTAGCTTGATGGTCAGCTCCTCTAAGGGGGAGGATCATAAGGGCTCAACTCTTTACCCCTTACTTTGAACTTCTTTCTTGTGTCTCCATAACGTAGCTCAATATGCTCCAGAGAGAGGATTCTGATTACTGTATAAACCCATGCTGGATTGCTGGTCAACACCACCTTCATTCCTGGGGAGAAACCTTCAGTGGAGATCTTTTTGTTTTTCCATCCTCTGGGTATCTTTTTCTTTTTGGGGACCTCCTCCTTGGTAGATGATGCAGTTCCAACACCAAACTTAGGTTTGATGTCAGGCAAAATTCTATCGGTTGTCACCACAGGAAGTTTGAGTTGCAAATTCAGCTGTGCATCATCGGGGGGTTCTTGAAGGTTTGGATCAATAAGCTGAGCCTGCATGCACCTCTCTTCTTCACCTGTTGAATGCACATCTTTGAAGACATGAAAGACCAGTTACTCATTATGCACTCTAAGCACTAATTCACCCACTTCTACATCAATCATAGCTCTTCCAGTGGCTAGGAATGGTCTTCCTAGAATTATAGAGGCATTCTCATCCTCCCCTGTATCAAGAATCACAAAATCTGCTGGGAGGAAGAACTTACCCACTTTGACCAAGATATTCTCCACTAATCCGTATGCAGGCTTCATAGATTTGTCCGCCATCTGTAATGCTATCTTTGTAGGTTGTGCCTCTTGGATCTGCTGCTTCTTCATCACAGATAAGGGCATTAAATTGATGCTTGCTCCCAGATCACATAACGCTTTCTCAAAGGTTGTGCTCCCAATGGTGCATGGAATTTGAAAGCTCCCTGGATTTGGCATCTTCTTTGGTATGTTATTCTGAATGATGGCACTGCATTCTTTAGTCAGGACCACTGTCTCATTTTCCTTTAAAGGCTTCTTCTTTGATAACAACTCCTTCATAAACTTGGCATAGAGAGGCATTTGTTCCAAAACCTCAGCAAAAGGAATATTGATTTGCAACTTTCTAAAGACTTCCAAGTACTTTGAAAACTGTTTGTCCTTGGTCTCCTTTTGAAGTCTCTGAGGATATGGCATTTTAGGCTTGTACTCAGGAGCCTTTGGCAAAGTAGGATACGTGTCAAGAGAGTCTGGGAATGGGTTGTCTGCACGCTTTGGAGGGGTGTGTTCCACTTCTCCCTTCTTCTCCTCTGGAGCTTCCTTTTCAACTAGCTCTTCATTGGCCTTGGTCTCAGAGCCAGCTACTTTACCACTTCTCAATTGAATAGCCTTGAAATCTTCTCCTGGGTTCACCACTGTATCCTCTTGAAATGTACTTGTAGACCTCTCAAGTATTTGCTTGCTCAGTTGGCCCACTAGCACCTCTAAGTTTCTAATAGAGGCTCTGGTTTTCCTGTATAACTTGTGCTTCCGTACTTGCCACTTGTTCATTTATTACGGTGATAGCCTTGCATTCCTCTCTTGGATTTGGAATTGTGTTACCAGGAAGGCTATTAGTGGTCCTCTGATCAATTTCATTAACTTTTGTGGCTAATTGACCCATTTGAATCTCCAGGTTCTTGATGGATGCTCTGGTTTCCTGTCTAAAACCTGTCAATATTGTTTCCAAATCATTGTTCTGCTGGAAACCACCCTGAGAAGTATTGCTGAAGTTCTGAGGTTTCTGAGGTTGGTCCCTCCATCCAAAATTTGGGTGATTTCTCCATCCCTGGTTGTATGTCTTAGAATATGGATCATTGTTGGGATTCCTAGGACCACTCCCTATGTAATTCACCTGTTCAGGAGAAGGTTGAGCATAATCATAATTATCATTTTGCATAAAGTTACCTGCCATGTCATAAGAGACTTCCTGTGGTGGGTTTTGGGTGTTGATAGCTGAGACTTGCATGCCACCCATCTGTTGAGTAAGTAGATTTATTTGCTGAGACATAAGCTTATTCTGAGCAAGAAGAGCATTCACAGCTTCTACCTCCAACATGCCTCTTTTCTGAGGGGTCTCAGAGTTCACAGGATTCCTGTTAGATGAGTATAAATATTGGTTGCTTGCAACCAATTCAATCAGCTCAATAGCCTCCTCTGGTGTCTTCTTCTTGTGCAGTGAACCGCCTGCAGAAGTATCTAAGCTCATCTTGGACATCTCACCCAAGCCTTCATAGAAGATATCTAGTTGGGTCCATTTGGAGAACATGTCCGGAGGGCATTGCCTAGTCAGTAGCTTGTATCTCTCTCAGGCTTCATAAAGTGTTTCTCCCTCCTTCTGTCTGAAGGTCTGAACCTCTAACCTAAGCTTAGTCAGCTTCTTTGGTGGGAAAAATTTAGTGAGAAACTCTGTAACAACCTTATCCCAAGTATTCAGACTCTCTTTTGGTTGTGAATCTAGCCATAGCTTTGCCTTATCCCTCAGAGCAAATGGGAAAAGCATGAGTTTGTACACCTCTGGGTTCACTCCATTTGTCTTCACAGTATCACATATCTGTAGAAAATTAGATATAAATTGATTCGGGTCTTCGTGAGGAAGACCATGATACTGACAATTTTGTTGCACCAGGGTGACCAATTGTGGCTTCAACTCAAAGTTGTTTGCAGTTATAGGAGGCACCACAATGCTCTTTCCACAAAGATCTGCAGTAGGAGCAGAATAAGAGCCAAGCACTCTCCTTTGTTGATCATCCCCATTCGGATTTGTCACATTGGCATTAGCATTATTATTAGGATTCATATTGGATTCTGTAGCCTTGTAAAGTCTTGCTTGTTGTAAACGCCGCCTGAAAGTTCTTTCAGGTTCAGGATCAAAGTCTAAGAGATTTTCTTTGTCTCTGTTCCTGCGCATAAACAAACAGAAGACAAGAAAAGATGGGACTCTCTACATCAGAATGCAGAGAAGTCCCTGTGAGGTAACCTGTGTAAAATAATAAAATAAAAATACTAAATAAATAAATAAAAATTTCAAAAATAATAACTGAAAATAAAAAATTTCAAAATTTTAAAAGAAAAAATAAATAGAAAAATTAAAATAAAATAAATTGGAACGAAAGAACAAAGAAAAGAAAATTTTTTTATGGGAATTAAAGCAAACAAAAATAAAAAATAAAAATTAATAATACTAATAATAAAACTAATTAAAATCAAAAACGCCTAATCTAAGCAATCAAACAACTAATAGTTGTTAATCACAGTCAATCCCCGGCAACGGCGCCAAAAATTTGGTGCGGTATTTATAACCCACTAACTTACCAGCAAGTGCACCGGGTCGTACCAATTAATACCTTACGTGAGTAAGGGTCGATCCCACGAAGATTGATGGACTAAGCAACAATAGTGTTTGATAGGCTTAGTTAGACAAACAAAAATTGGTGTTGAGATGCAATATAAAAGACATTAAACAATATCAAAAATATTGAAGAAAGGCAAGTAAATACTTTGGAAAAAATATGGAGAAGATAGTTATGGTTTCAGAGTTATCTATTTTTCCGGATTAACTTTTCTTACTAACTAATTTAATTATGCAGGATTTAATGTATGGCAAATTGTATGTGACTAGACCCTAATTCCTTAGACCTTCCTAGTCTCCTCTAAAATTCATTAACTACCAATTCCTTGGTCAATTAATTCCAATTAGAGGGTGATAATCAATTTCTAGTTTATATGCCATAAAAACTTTAATTTTCCAAGAGGTAAAAGGATTATATGTCACGTATCCTATTAAAATCAGATAATTAAAATTTAGGAGAAATAGTTTTCAAGCTGTTGTTCAGGTAAAGAGCTTTTCCAAGTTTTACAAGAACTCAAATAGAAAGAGGGTCATACTTCCGTTCCAACCAAATTCATAAAATAAAGAGCGAAAAAAATTCTTAAATTGTAAATCCATACATAAATTAAAATAGTAAAAGCAATAAAATTAATCCATAGAAATAGACAGAGCTCCTAACCTTAACAGTGGAGGTTTAGTTGCTCATGGAAAAGAGAAAATAAGGATTCAGGTAAAAATGTACAGAGTTCCAATCTGATGGCATCAGATCCCTTTTTATAACTAATCCTAATAAATTTAAAATCTAATATTTAAAATTAAACTTAAAATAATATCTTTTCCTAATTTAAGATTTGAATTTAAATTTGAATTAATTAACAGATCTTCAGTTGATGGGTGGGGACCACTTGTTCTGTGCATTCTGCAGCTTCTAATCTGTGTTTTCTGGGCTGAAAATTGAGTTAAAACAGCCCAGAAATCGCCCCCAGTGTTTTTCTGCATTTTCTGCACGTGGCGCATGTGACGCGTCCGCGTCATCCACGCGTTCGCGTCATTTGTGCAGATTCCAGTCCACGTGATCGCATCAGGCACGCGATCGCGTCATTGCGATTTCCTCCATTCCACGCAGTCGTGTGAGCCATGCGTCCGCGTCGGTATTCGTTGGTCATCTCCTTGGCTTCTTTTCTTTCTCTGCAGAAACTTCATCAAATCCATCCGAATGCTACCTAAATTAAATAAAATTGTACAAAACTCAAAATAGCATCCATAGTGGCTAAAATATAATTAATTCTTAATTAAACTCAACAAATTAGATGCAAATTCACTAGGAAAAGATAGACAAGATGCTCACGCATCAATCACCTGTCTAGAATCCCTCGTGATAAGTGTGGAACACATGGTACAAGTGTGAATGAATGTTTCCCAGATGAGCAGTTAATGACGGTTCACAAAGCACCTTGGTTTGCAAACATTGCCAATTTCAAGGCAACTGGGGCTTTACCTCCAGAGATCAACAAACATCAAAAGAGAAAGCTCATCAATGATGCGAAATATTTTGTCTGAGATGAGCCATATCTCTTCAAGAAGTGTCCAGATGGAATCCTGAGAAGATGTGTTTCGGAAGAAGAGGGACGAGAGGTCTTGTGGAACTGCCACGACTCATGCTATGGAGGCCATTTTGGAGGGGACAGAACTGCAGCCAAGATGTTACAAAGTGGATTCTTTTGGCCCACCCTTTTCAAAGATGCCAAAGAACTGGTAAAGAATTGCAATGAATGTCAAAGAGCTGGAAACTTACCCAAAAGAAATAAGATGCCATAAAATTTCATCTTAGAATTGGAACTGTTTGATGTGTGGGGAATCGATTTCATAGGACCATTCCCAACCTCATATTCAAACAAGTACATCTTGGTAGCAGTGGATTATGTTTCCAAGTGGGTAGAGGCTATTGCAACCCCAACAAATGATAACAAGGTGGTCAAGATCTTCCTCAGAAAGAATATCTTTAGCCGGTTTGGAGTCCCACGAGCACTCATCAGTGATAGAGGGAGCCATTTTTATAACAGAACACTAGAAGCTCTCCTCCTACGATACGGGGTGAAACACAAGATTGCCACGCCTTACCATCCCCAAACAAGTGGGCAAACTGAGATATCTAACAGAGAGCTAAAAATGATTCTGGAAAAGACTGTGGGAGCATCAAGAAAGGATTGGTCGAAGAAGCTGGATGATGCTCTGTGGGCATACAGAACGGCATTCAAAACACCAAAGCTGGATGATGCCCTCTGGGCTCTCAAGCTGCTAAATTTTGATAGCATTGCTGCTGGTGAAAAGAGGGTCTTGCAGCTGCAAGAAATGGAGGAGTTCAGATCTCAAGCCTATGAAAATGCCAAGATTTATAAAGAAAAGGCAAAGAGAAGGAACGACCTCCATTTGACACCCAGGAGCTTCAAAGAAGGACAGCAAGTGCTCCTCTACAATTCCAAATTAAGACTTTTCCCTGGAAAACTCAAATCAAGGTGGTCAGGACCCTTTCTTGTCACAAAGGTCTCGCCGTATGGGCACGTAGAAATCATGGAGGAAAGTTCAAAGAGGACGTTCACTGTGAACGGACAAAGGCTCAAACACTACATTGGCAACATGGGGGAAAACCCCAAAGTGAAGTATCACCTCAAATAATGGAGGAATCCTCGAGCTAGCGACACTAAAAGAGTACTTCGTTGGGAGGCAACCCAACCTAAGGTAGTTTTCTTTTATTTTGCATTTCAATAAAAATCACAAGTAGTTTTCCCCATATTGTGAGGAGCTAAGTTTGGTGTTACACACCAAAGCAATACAAGAGTGAGTGTGTAATTCTAAGTTTGGTGTTCCACCAAAGATTTCAGTTAGAATCACACTACACTCCTTCAAGGGCAAATTGCTAAATCCAACCAATCAGGGGAACCACTTAACAGTAGTTAGTTTCTAGTTCATAGTTGTTTTGCTGATAACAATACATGAGCTTTTCTACATGTATTCAACCTGCTGTATTAGGCAAGGAACTAAGTTTGGTGTTCACACACCAAGTTAAGTTCAGAAATTCACAAGCATACATGCATACTAACTATTTCTCAAGTGCTTTGGGAACAAGCAACTTCCAACGACTTTGTAGGAATCTCCTGGAGAATTGGTGTACCATCATCCAAGAAGGCGAAGAAAAATGCAAAAATTATGGATGATGACAAACAAGAGGGAGAGCATGAGCACCCCCATGAGTAAAAGGTGGTGGAGTTCCCTCATTGTCCCATCTTTTTCAAGTATTAAATAAGGAAAATCATGTATGAAATAGAACATGCTTCCATGGTAGTTTAGGTTTTTCAATGCTGTCTTTAGTATTTTTCTTGCCTTTTTCATATGTGTGCTGGTTCAAGTTACCTATCTTCATCTGCATCTTGCTTATTGTATGTTTGTCCTTTTAAGCAAAATAAAAAGAGATGTTATGAAAGACCAGAGTGGAGTTCAATTTGTGGAGCAAGTCCTTAAATTTGTGGTGTAGTAATCACTTAGCTAAGTTGGTTCACCAACAAGGTGGGAAGACAACTATCTGTCCTGAATCATATGCTTGAAACATACCCCATGAGACTAGCTAAATAATAAGATCCCAATAAGAAAAAGGAAAAGAACACTAAGAGTTGAAAAAGAAAGAAAGGTAATAAAGAATAAGGCTAGGCACCAAGGGCTTGAACCTTGAGGGATGTATTTGTGGTGCTCTTGTACCAAGGATCTGCTTGGATGAATAAGTTCTTAGGAGTACTTCATCACTTGGTAACTTGGGTTAACTAACCCGGGATTATCAACTAAAAATCCACTATCAAGAGCAACCTTGCTACAGAACATTTAGTAACCCAAAGAGGTGCTGGACACCAAGACCTCAAGGAAAGAAAATAACAAACCATGTGCCTGTGGTGTGCATGTATGGGGGAGAGAGACTTGAGGGAGTAAGTCCTTAGGGGTGTTTCAACACCTAGCACTTTGAACCAACTGGTTCAGGAGTGTTGGCTGAAAAATTATCTTAAAGAGTCGCCCTCTCACAGAACACTTAGCCTAAGGATGCAATAAACCTTGGAAAGACAAAGGGATCAATAAATAACAGTCTCAAAGGGTGCCATCAAGTGAGTGTTCCAAGGCATGATAAAGGTCTGAAAGCCAGTAAAGGAATGAACCTAAGTTGCTATGCATGAAACCCCATAAAACCAAGGACATGAGTTCCACAAGAATGATTCATTCATCTTGTCATTTCATTCATCATTCTCTTGTTCAAGTACTTGCTTAGGGACAAGCAAGCTTTAAGTTTGGTGTTATGATGCCAGGGTATTTTGGCCAGTTTCACTGACCTTTTCTTTATGGTTTTAGGGTAGTTTCATGCATTTTCTTAGGAAATAAGCAAGTTTTGGGTAAATAATCACTTACATCTTGATTCAAGCAAACATTGTGAATTTTACATGATTTCATGAGAATTATGCATGAATTAAATGACAAAATTGAATGATGCATGTCTCATAACTTGGATTAGAACTTTGATGCACTTTATTGCTTGATTTCAGGACAAAGGAAGCAAGGAAGAACCACGTTAGTAGCCATGTTAGTCTAGCTAACGTGACCACTAACGTGGAATGGAGACTAGCTTGCAATGTTAATGAGAAAAGTGATCGCCATTAATGCCTTCGTGAGCCATCATAGCCCATGTTAGTTGCCACGTTAACTATGTTAACGTGGAAGCTAACGTGGAGAAGAGGGATGATGAGCCAACGTTAGTGACACTCACCTTGGTCACTAACGTTGGAGATGGCTATCAATACCACGTTAGAAGTCACGTTAACCTAGTTAACGTAAACTCTAACGTGGGAAGAAGGGGCGTTTTGAAGCGTTGGTGACAAAGGTAAGTGTCACTAATGCTCTCGAAGATTTGGCAAGCCTACGTTAAAGGCCACGCTAACTATAATAACGTGAACTCTAACGTAGGGAGAAAGGGGTACTCTCAATGTAATTGGAAAAGGTAAACCCAGTAACGTTTTTGCGAAGGGCCAAGAAGCAACGTTAGTGGTCACGTTAGTGCCATTAACGTTGAAGTTAACGTGGACCATTTTTGGGTTAGGAACATTAGTGAAAAAGGTGATTGTCACTAACGTTCTCGACCCCATAGTTTCACTTAACGTTAACACCACTAACGCCCCAAGCTAAAGTCCATACCTACTGCATACTTTCTCTGCAAGTAAAGCTGAGCCCACTGAAGAAGATAACTACTTCAACTCAAGATCCAAAGGCCCATATCCAAGACTTGAAGAAGCAACTAGAAGATCAGAAGAATGGTATAAATAGGGAGAACTTTGAACTAGAAAGCAGCTTTTGGCATTATTAGAATTACTCTCTATATTTTTTACTCTCTCTGCAACTTCTAGTTTAACGTTTCAGAATGCATTCTCCATCTTTGTTTTCCATTCTCAGAGCTATGAACAACTAAACCCCTTTCATTGGGTTAGGGAGCTCTGTTGTAATTTGATGGATCAATAATAGTTTTTATTATTCTTCTTCTTTCTTTTCTCTTGATTTTACTAGAAAGCTTTCAATCTTCACCCAATTGAGTAGTTATCTTGGAAAAGAAGCTATTCATACTTGGATCTCTTCGGAACCTTGGAAGAAGAATGAAGAGATCATGCTAGAAATGCTTTCTCATGTTGGACCGAATTGGGGTTTGGATGGATATAGTGACATATAATCCTACCAACACTTTGATTTGGAAATACATGTGGTATAATCAGTGACCATACCTCATCTCTTCTCATGAGCAATTGGACCAAGGAATTGGCCATTGATCAGGATTTGAGAGATTGAATTAACAAGGAATTGGAATTCAATCACTTAAGATTGCCAAGGAGATCAATGAATGCATTGATTGAGGAAGAGATGAAAATGAACTTGATCCGGAGGATGCAACATCTCCTAAGCCCGATGAACTCCCCATTTCTGATCTTACCCATTCTCTTTAATTTCTGCCTATTACTTTTATGATCATCTTCCCCATTCCCATTTAAGATTCTGCAATTTATTTTCCGTCATCTATTTTCAGCTCTTTATTTCAAGCATTTACATTTTCTGCTATTTACTTTCCCGCCATTTAATTTCCTGCAACTCTCAAACCAAATTCTGCTTAGCTCAACCAGAACATTCCTCCAATTAAAGTTGCTTGACCAATCAATCCCTGTGGGATTCGACCTCCTTCATTGTGGACATGGCCGTTCTACTATGGTGCATCCTTACAGACCAACCTCTAAACCTACCAAGACATATCCGGAATGCCATGGGACACGTACAAATTGCGGGCAACTTACCTTTTCCTACCTTGGTCTCAGATCTTGTCTCAGCAGCCAAAATTTCCTACAGAGCTGGGGACACCAAAGCCATGCTCCCACGGGCTGATCAGTATGTCCCTAACGGGAAATACATCAGACCTCCACCAGCCACCACAAGCCATCCTACTGAACCGGTTGAAGATATTCCTTCTTCAACACCACAAGCACCTACAACAGACCAACTGCTCCATCAGATACTCGAAAGATTGGATCGGCAGGAACACAAAGCTAAGATGAGAGAGCGCCGTAACAAGCGCCGATTCACATACCTCAAGGAGCTGATTATGGGAAAATTCAAGGACTCAGACACCCCGGACTCCACTTCCTTTACCAGCACAAGAAGCCATGATGGTCCCGACTGTGGAGATACTGCTAGCAGCTCACCTTTGTTCCTGATAGATGGCACCGAGGACGGTACAAAGCCTTAAGTGTGGGGAGGTTGGTCAGTACCTGACTTTCGGAGGTAATTTCTCTTCCCTAAACACCAATAAATTAGGATATTTAGTTAGTTTTTCTTTTGTAGAATAGGATAAATTGCATAGTAATAGGTTAGTTGCATGCATGTTCTACTTAATTGAAAAGACAATAAGTTTTCCTCTAAGACCCTATTTTCGGAAAAAAATTTCACTAACTTTAATTAAAACTCTTATGTTAAATTTGCTTGAAGTTGTATTTGGAACATGATTTTTGACCTAAAAGAACACACAACCTGTGAGATTCGAGCCTTTATGCATGGTTACATTATTTGACCATAATTATTTTATTCTTGTGTGTTTACTTCTCTATGATTGTAATCTATATTTTGTTCCATCCTATATGTCCAATGTTTATTATATTTATATGTTTGCATATGATTGAGGCCATTGATTGTTTAGCTCACTTATCCAAATTAAACCTACCCTTTCAATCACCTTTGTTAGCCACTTTGAGCCTTTAAATTCCATTTGTTCTATATTTTACCACATTACTAGTCTTAAGCAGAAAAAAAAAACAATTATATATCCCAAATTGAATCTTTGGTTAGCTTAGTATAGAATTGTGTGTGCTAATTAAGTATGGGAAATTGTGGGAACAAAAGATAATAAGGGAATGTGTCATGATAATATAATGGGAATTTGGATACCTACTCATGTGAAACTATAAGAATTAAAAATCTATGTGCATTGATAAGCTAAGTTTATTTTTATGTTTATGTTAAGAAAAAAAAAACCAAAAACATTCAATAAATAAATAAGGGGACAAAATTACCCCAATGCTAAGTTAAGAATTCAAAGATCAATGCATGTATGATAAAATTAAAATAAAAAGTTGATACACGAGTCTGGAATGTGAAAGAGAAATTCTGGGTAGCTAGGTATGAATTCTAAAGTTATAAAGAATATATATTGGTTATGTTAAAGCTTGGGTTAATTAAAGATTCAGTTTATAAGCTTACTTAGCCACATATGTATCCTTACCATTACCTTGGCTCCATTACAACCTTGAAAAGACCTCATGATGTTTGCATTGGTATATTAAATGTTGTTGATTGGTTAGGAGAAGAACAAAAAAATTAGAGAGCATGATTAGAGAAGGATAGAGTGATTGCACTATACACTAGAGAGATTAGAGCGTACATACATCATCAGTGAGGGTTCGATGTTTAAAATTCTATGTTCCCTGCTTTTATGAGCTACCTTCTTGCATTTTTATCTGTTCTTACTGTATAAGAATTGAATTAGTAGAATTTGATTTATAATTATTTTGAGGATCTTATTTACTATTGATCAAGTGGACAAGAATCATATAGTTGCATTCATATATATGGGTTGCATTGCGTTGCATGAGTTTTAGATGTTCATACTCATTTATTTTATCTCCTTCAACTAAGCATGAGGACATGCTAATGTTTAAGTGTGGGGAGGTTGATAAACCACTATTTTATGGTTTATAATGTCTTTAATTGTGTGGTTTTATCATGATCTTTACCCACTTATTCATATGATTAGCATGCATTTATATTTCCTTCCTAAAATTATTACATGATTGAAAACTTACTTCTTAGAGACTTTTAATTATGTATTTTAATTCTCCTTTATTCCATTCGATGCCATGATCTGTGTGTTAAGTGTTTCAGGCTTTATAGGGCATAAATGAGTTGGAGATTGGAAAGGAAGCTTGCAAAAATAGAAGGAACACAAGAAATTGAGGAGATGACCAGCGAGAAGTAACGCGGCCACATGGCTCACGCAACCGCGCGAAAGAGAGGAAATCGCAGTGACGCGGCCGCATGAATGACGCGATCGCGTGACGTGCGCGATCTGCATAATCTGCAGAATTTGCTGGGGGCGATTTTGGGCCCTGATTTGACCCAGTTTTTGGCCCAGAAAAGCAGACTAAAGCCAGAGAACATGCAGAAACCAAAAACAACATTCATTCTACACAATTTTTAGTTTTTAGATCTAGTTTCACTCCTCCTCTAGGTTTTCTCTGTGCACATTCATAGTTTTTAGGATTTTATTTCTATTGCTCTTTGCATTAGGATATTGAGAAGAGTTATTACCTCATCAAGACTTCGTCATTCTAGTTCGTTTTCTTTACTTGGCTCTTACTCTTCCATGTCTTTTAATTTACTCAATTTCACTATTGAATTATTTTTAGAATTTATTAATACAAGAATTAATTTTATTTTTAATTGATTTCTTTGATTTTTATTTATCATGTCTTTCTTTAATTCCCTTTTCCTATGTTATGAATTCTACATTCACAATGAGCGAGTAGTTCCCTAACTTGATGGGGAGTTGATTGAAAGGAACCCTTGAGTTGGAATGCTCAAAAAGAAAATTTGTAATTGGGATTATTGTTGGATTGCCCTCTAGTCACTGACACCAATCCCTTTTAATTGAGTGGGATGGAACTTGTGAATAGAAGTAGCATTCCAACTTGTTTAACTTTCCCTTACCTAGTAAGGGATAACTAAACAGGACAACCTTCAATTGTCAATTAATCTTGAGAGTACTCCAACAAGAATAGGGCTTCCAGCTAATCTACTCCCAGTCAAGGCTTTTATTTAATTTACATAAATTCTCTAATTTAATTTCCTTTTATTCAATTCAAACCATTTTGAAAACATCTGATTAATAAAATAGCACACCTTTCTGCAACTCATTGGGAGACGACCTGTGATTTATACTCCCAGTATTTTAATTTTAATTTTTTGTGACACCCTTCTAAATTGATAAGCGGATTTCTGGTTGGTTAAGAACTATACTTGCAACGCATATCTTATAACAATTCTTGACTCACCAATTTCCGCCACGTCAGCTACCTAGCACCCACAAGTCGTCCTTCACGATGGATCTCGCTTTGCTTGTTTGGTGTGTTCTCACGGAAAGACCGGTGAACATTCCGCCTCTTGTTAAGCAAGCGATGGGTCAAGTCAACGCCCGTGGCAATTTGCCATTTCCAGCATTGGTATCTGATTTAGTTGCTGCTGCGGGTGTTCCTTGGGGAGACATGGACACGAATGCTATAATTTCGGCTAATGGTGATGTGGACCCAAGCCTTGACATCGCCCTTCCATCTACTATTCCTTCTACCCCATCGTCACCACCACGGCAAAGATCCACACATCAAAGGATAGAAGATCTACACTGGAAGATTGATAGATATGAGCGACGCAACCAACGCCGATACACTTACATCAAGAAGCTTCTGCGTTGTGTTACCCCTAGCATGGAGGAACCCGAAATATTCACATCCACCTCAAACCCAAGTGATGGGAGCTCTGACAAAGGGGATAGTGATGGTTCTAGTCCCAACCGTCCTTTGCGCATTGTTGGTAACACGGAAGACCGTGCTAAATTCTAAGTGTGGGGAGGTCGTTACCGATCTCCATGGGTAACAATGTCTTCCTTTCAACACCCATGGATTTATCTTTTGTTTAGTAGTTAGTACATTGCATGTGTAGTTAGTCTTGCTTGTAAATGATCCTTGCATGATAGTTAGTCTCTATAGAGTTACTTGGTCAAAATAATAACTTCTTCCCCAAGAAACTGTGTTTTGGGGCACCCTACCAATTTTGAAAATTTTTTTTATTTTTTATTTTTTTTTTTGCGGAAAACTTGCTTCAAGAATGTATTTTGGAACATAGTGATTGAGTTAAGAACACAAGCATGTAAGTTTTGATCCTGTTGTATGGTTTTATCTTCTAACCATTAATTCCCATTCTTGTGTGCATTGTTCTCTCTCTATGATTGTAATCCTTGCTTTGTCTGATTCTATATGTCCATTACTTTGTATATGAATGCATTTACATGATTGAGGCCATCATTTCAATAGTCACTTTTTCCAAACGGTCTTAACCCTTTTATCTACCATTACTAACCAATTTTGAGCCTATGATAAACCCTCTTTGTTCTTAAATATAGCACATCAACAACCCCAAGCAAAAAATAATGGATGACCTTAGATTTGGATCCTTGATTAGCTTAGGTAAGTTAGGATGTGTGTCATTCAAATGGGAGGGTGTACTTGGGAACTTGGGTAGATATAAAGGTGTATATTTGTAATTGTAATTGGAAATTTTGGGAAGTGTGAACATACTCATGTATTGAATGATTGAGCCATACGCATTGGAACTTTTGTACATTAAACCTCAAGAAAAAGGGGACAAAAAAATATTTTTATGTGTATATATGAGAATGTGAGAAAAAGAAATAGAAAAATAAATATATAGAAGAAATAAAAATAGAAAAAGAGAAAGCAATAGAAGGGGACAAAAATGCCCCAAGATAAAGTAATAATAACAATGCATATGGGATGTGAATTGCAAAGAATGCATGAGTATGCAAAAAGTGAAACCCATGGGTAGCTAGGTATTATATTATAGTTGTATAGGTTTTTCTATGTGTCTAGTGGGATCTTAGGTTAATCAAGGACTCAAATTTTAAGCTCACTTAACCATATACATCCTTACCTTCACCCTAGCCCCATTACAACCCATGAATAAGATCTCATGATACTTGTAAGCATGCATTAAGTAATTGTCGATTGTTAGATGAAAGACAAATCCTAGAAAGCATGATTAGGAGAGGATTGAGTGACGAACCCTATACACTCGAGCGAATAGAGCGGATATACTTCTGGTGAGGGTTCGATGCTAAACTCCTTGTTCCCGGCTTTCACAAGCGTTCATCTAGCAAGTTATATGCACTTCATGTAATGTTCAATTTGGTAGGATTCATGAACTACATAGCATTTTCACCGCGTATGCTCACATGTGTGCTTGGAGGATAGATTTACCCTTGACCAAGTAGATAGATGATTTTACCTTAGTTGCATTCATTCATTTAGGAAATTTACATTTCATAAACCCTTTTCTACCATGATCTTTGGTCTTTTTATTTTAAGCATGAGGACATGCTTGGTTTAAGTGTGGGGAGATTTGATAAACCCCAATTTTGTGGTTTATATTATGTAGAATTCGGTGGTTTTGTCAATATGTTTTCACACTTATTCACAAGAATTGCATGATTTTATGTTCCCTTCCTAATATTGCTCCATGATGAAAAACATGCTTATTTTGCCTTAGAATTACTATATTTTGATCCTCTTTTATTTCCATTCGATACCGTGATGTATTTGTTGAGTGATTTCAGGATTTATAAGGTAAGAATGGCCTAGAAGAGAGAAGGAAAGCATGCAGAAGAGGAAGGAACATGAAGACTTGGATTTTGGGAACTTCAGCATGGGCACGCACGCGCACTTCACGCGCACGCGTGGATGTGGATAGCTGGAAGCGGCGCGCAAGGATGGATGCATCCGTACGGATCAGAGAAATACCACCGACGCGCACGCATACCTGGCGCGCACGCGTGGATCACAAAAGCAATCAGCATGCACGCACGCATGGCGCACACGCGCAGAAGGCTGCACGTGACCTCGTTAAAGGAAATCGTGCCTGACAATTTCTGAGGTTCATCAGGCCCAAATTCAAGCTGTTTCTGCATGCAAAAGACCCAAGGATGCTAGGGGAAAAGGGGGGGATGAATCATTTTACACTTAGACACAATTTTTAGCTAGTTTTGGTTATTTGTTCTTCTAGAGAGAAATCCTTGTTCCTCTCTAGATCTAGCTTTAATTTGATCTTCCCTTGTTGAATTTTGAATTGGATCTTGTTAATTACTAGTTTTAATTATTTAATTTGGATTCTCTAGTATAATTGTCTTTAGATCTTGTGTTAGTTTTATGTTTCCTTGTTGTTTGTCATTTTATATTCATTTCATGAAGCTTTTGGATCTTGATTTGTTATTGTTACATTGATGATTTCCATGATTAATTGTGTTGTTTGAGTGATTGTATGTTGATAATTGTTAGTGGATACTTGTTAGTTTCAATTTAATTACAAATTGAAAATGTCTTTTATTAATGCTTACCATGTGTTTGATGAAATGTTTCCATTGATTATGGAGTAGTTTTCTTTACTCTTGGCATAAGCTAAGGGAATTGAGTGACCTTGAGTCATTGGGTCTCATTGAATTGGTGATTTGAGAATCCTAGGTGATCAACTTGATACCCATTGACACTAACCCACTACTAATCTAATTAGTAGATAGGTTGGGACTTATGGGTTGATGTGATCAAACCTATTTAACGTACTTCAAGCCTAGGAGTAGACAATACGTACTTAAGGTTTTTGAGAAGTAGACTTAGTGGATTGGTACCTCATAGTTGTCAATATTTGATATGGAGACAAGGATGGCGATCTCAATTCCAATGCTTAGCCAAGAGTTGCTTTTATCATTCCTATTTGAAAATCCAAAAATCTTGATTGCTTTGTCTTAGTTATAGTTACTTGTTTAGTTTAGAATAGAATTACATTGAATGTTACTTCATTAGTTTGGAATTACTTACATCTTGCTTTAGTCAATTGAATTAGTTCTTGCATTCCAAGATTACTTGCTTGTTAAGATTCCTAGTTTAATTTCTTGCTCATGACTTGCAACCCCGGATTTCTAACCAATGTTAAAGCACATGTTTTCCCATTCCTTGTGAGACGACCCGAGGTTTGAATACTTTGGTTATTTTTATTGGGGTTGAACTTGTGACAACCAAAATCCTTTTCTAAATTTGATACTCGAGGGTTGTTGTTGGGTAGAGCTATACTTGCAATGGGATTTTATTGAGAAATTCTATACCGACATAGTCCACGAGGTGATCAGAGATCCACTGATGTAATCATATAATTGGCTGATAAAACTCAGAAGCAGGCTGAAGGTATAGTGGAAAATGTGTTGGTGAAGGTGGAAAACTACTTCCTCCCCGCAGACTTTGTTGTTCTGGACATGGAGGAAAGTTACCTCCATCCAATTATTCTGGGGAGACCATTTCTAACTACTGGTCGAGCACTCATTAATGTAGAACAAGGAGAGTTGATACTGAGAATACATGATGAGCAGCTCACTTTTCAGGCCTTCAAGCCCTTGCATGAATCTAAACAAGAGAACAAGGAATTAAAGCAAGAATACATTGAGAGTCCCCTGAAGGAGAACAGCAATGAACCATAGGGCCAGCATTTGAAGCTTACCTCGATGGATAAACAAGTAGCTCAAGAGAAGAAGCAACCAAATGAGTTCAAGGAAGAGCTGAAGCCACAAGAGTTGAGAGAAGCAGCTAACAAGGAACTCCCTGACACAACAAGAGTCAATGGGGCACTACTAGAAGAAGAGAAAAGAGTTGTGAAGAGACCACCAAGGGGTTGGAGAAACAAGAAGATTCCTACAGAAGGTTTCTCCCCTGGAGACAAGGTGATATCAATCCACCATCCACCAATCCCAACCCATCTTCCCACCATTCCATCTCAGTTACCTCAAGTGTTCACTATCAGAAAGGTCCTTTCCTAGAGCATTTAGAAATCATCAACGAATCAAGTGGAGAAAGCTTTACAGTGAGAGGAGAGGACCTCAAACATTACAGTCTACCCTAGCAGTAAACCAACCGTCAAGCTAGTGACGCTAAAGAAGCGCTCTATGGGAAGCAACCCATGATTTAATTTCTTTGTTTTTAATGTTTTGGTATGAATAATAATTGTTGCTCTAACATGTATCCGAGCTTGTGTAGACAATTTTGACAATTATCATGACATTGAGAAGCATTTGATCTAATTCTAAGTTTGGTGTGCCTGCAGGCACACTAAGATACCTTTCAAAAAAATGATGATAATAGTGCCAGTTTGACATTTGTTTCCTGGAATATATAGCCAAACATTAAGTTTGCTGTTCTATATATTGCAAGAGCAAGTCATGAGAATCAAAGTTTTCTTCAGTTTTGAAGGTCATGAAAGTGTGTAGCGACCCTCAGTTTTAAAAATATAAATATAAATAAGTTATAATTTATCTCATAAATTGGAGTTCTCTATTTTTAGAAATTATTTTATTATCAGTAATTGAACTAATTTTATAACTATTTGAATTCAATCAAATTCATATATATATATATATTATGTTACATAATTA
>NC_029794.2:64016582-64056296 GCF_000816755.2 Arachis ipaensis
AGAAAAGAAGAGAGAGAATAGCGTAATGAAAAGAAAAAAAAAAGAAAGAACGTAAATTCCTTCAAACTTCCGGCTTTGATTTCTTGCAATCCATAACTCCAATCAAAAATCTAATCCGGTAAGAGTATTCATAACCTCTTCTTCTACATGTTGGCACCATTTTTGATTAGTGGAAGTTGACAGTGACATAGCTCATCTTTTCTTTGAATTTGGCCAACGGGAATTTTAGGAGGCATAGACGATTCTAGACATTTTCTTCTTCGATAGCTCAGTCAAAAAGTTTTTCCGGAGCTTTGAATATTTTGATTCCGTACGAAGGTATGATTTTGGTTTCTTGTAGTTGATGTTTAATGTCATGTGAAAACTTATGCTAGAAGACCCTAAGATAGGAATGAACTGAACGTATAATTGATGGATTGTGTATATAGAATAAGTTTATTGTGCATTGTCTTAGCTCGCTTAACTGTTAAATTCTGCTTATCTGCTACTTGATCTACTTGTTGTAAATGCTTCTCTATTTGTGTTTTTCTTGTCTGTAATGTTGGTCTATGCAACTAAGAGGCCCCTTGTCTAGCGGAGGAATGACGAGGGTTGTTCCACCAGAGATTCGGAGAACTGGAGGAGTCAGAAAGTGAAGTATTAAGTTAAAGTTAGATTCAGAACTAGAATACATTAGATAACTTACTAACTTTTGGTTTAGTTTATTTTCCTTAAGAATGATTCTGAGTGTCGGAGTTCTAAGAATGCCTCTGGCTTTTCCGGGACCTTTTACATTAACTATCCACGCACATTTACCATACTGAGAACCTCCGATTCTCATCCCATACTATGTTGTTGTTTTTCAGATGCAGGTCGAGAGATACCTCGTTGAGCGTCTGGGTATCCTCCTTACAAGCGAAGAACTACATTTTTGACTGTCATATTTTGATTTTGGGCTATGTATACATGTTTATAGAATCTCTACATGTACATTTTGTGTTTTGTCCCTCCTAGAGGTCGACTTGGGATACAGGGGTTTACTTTGTGGTTTGACTTTTATTTTGGGTTGTATATATATATATAATCATATACTCTGGCCGGCCTTAGCTTCGCAGGTCGAGTCTGGAGCTTGCTATCTAAGTTTTGGAACCCTGATATGTATATATATTTTCAGCTCCCTTTTGATTTTTCCTATCCGTTTTACAAATATCCATGCGAGTGTGACACGATTTCCTGTTTATCGTTTTTGATTAGCTTATCCGTTTTACATATCCTTTTCTTTTAGACGTCGTAATACCTTGCCACCTCTGCTTTACGACTTAAGCGTAAGGCTCTGTGTGGCAGGGTGTTACAAAGTGCAACCATGGTTATAATTTTTAGTTCATGTTTAGAAATAGCAAAATAAAGTTTTTCTCATGATGGTTTAACCAAAAAGTGACACTAATTTCGTTGAGATTTCAATGACAACACTTGGAGGAAGTGACACTCTTAACCATGTGACCAAACACTAAATTTGGTGTCCTCCAGGACCATATATGGTGGCACCAAAAAGAGAAAGTGGGAAGAGCTTACCTCACCAATCAACTGGATTAATGCAAACATCATAAGGGAGTTTTATGCTAACACTCCAAGGCTTAATATGACTGAAGCCCCAACTTACAAGAGCTATATACGGGGAGTGGAAGTGGACTTTAGTCCGAATACCATCATGAAGGTATTAGGACTTAGGACAGCCCATTTTGAGGAGTCGGGATACCATGAAAGGGTAAATAGAAACCCAGATTATGATGAAATCTCTAGTGATATCTGTGTGGTGAATGCTGACTGGGAGAGAGACAATCAAGGAAGGCACGAGTACTTGAAAAAGGGAGATCTCATCCCTGAAGCAAAAGGCTGGTATGAGCTGATAAAGAGATAAATTCTTGGCACAGTGAACACCTCGGAGGTTAACAAGTAAAAGGCAGTCATGCTACACTGCATAGTAGTGGGGGAAGAGATAAAGGTCCACGAGATCATTGTAAGTGACATCAAAAGGTTGCAGAGAAAAACTCTGCTGAAGCCTGGCTCCATTATCCAAGCACCATTATGAGGTTATGCATGAAGGCCAGAGTGCCCCTAGAGGATGCACACCCAACATGGCTGTATCCAGGCATGCCTATAGCCCTCGAAAGGATGATAAATGTCACAGAGGCACAACAGAATCGAAGACCACAAAGGAGGAGAAGGAGATAAGAACCACAGGAGAAAGCAAGACAATAAGAAGAACAGGAAGAGTAACAATTCCAACCACAAAACAACATGGACATTCAAGAGCAGAACAGTACATGGGAATTCAAGAGCAGCAGGAAGAATTCCATTCACAGTACATGAGAGCTCAACAAATACAAGAGGAGCTTCAATTGAGAATGATGAGTCAACAGAGAGACTATGAGTCAAGATCCTTAGCTATGCAAAGGGAACAAGCTTCACAATTTCAAGAATCTTTCAACCAACTGACCCAACTTCAAGTTGAGAACATGAGAGCTTTCAAGGAGTTCACGACCCTTCAGGATGCAAGATATGGAGTTCAAGCTGATTACAATATAAATGGCCAAATCAAGCTCAACTACATTGGGAAACATCTACATAGCATGGACCCAGCATATCCAATTTACGATGAATACTTCAAGGAAAGCAGCGAAAGAGAAATAGACAAAGTAATACGTCTTGAAAACATAGTAGAAAAGACAATGAAGAAAGCTGGATTCTGGAAAAAGCTAAAAGGAAAATGCAAGGGAGAAACTAGTAAGCAAGCAAGCGAAAAGAAGAAAAAAGACAAACAAGATAAAAAATGAAAGGTGGACTTGCTCCTTGGTTATTCCCTTCAATGAAGAAAGAACATGTCTGTTTTAGTTAATTTTAGTTTAAGCTGTTTTGCATCCTGTTATGTTTAATCTTTGTAATAAGTATGCTAGCCTAGATGTGTGTGCTCTCACTTTCACTTGTTAAATACTTGTCTTGTCCCCTGAATCTTTTCAATTAAATAAAAGAAATGTTTGAACAAGAAGTGGAATAGTTCCTTGTTAGCAAGAAGTGAAATAACAGTAAGTGATGGTATGTATGTTTGATTGTGTAGTAGCTCACTTATAATGAATAAAAGGATAGATTGTTCTCTTTCTAAGTGAAAACTAGCATGCTGTCTATGAATCTTAGTAAATAAAAGTCTTTGGAGAAAAGAAAAACAAATAGAAAGAAAGAAAAGAAAAGCCAAAAGTGGCAGCAAAAACAAAGGAAAGCAAAGAATAAGGCCAGACACTAATAGCTTGGCCCTTAGGACATATGCGTGTGGTGCCCTTGTACTAGGATCTGCTTGGATGATTAAGTTCTATGGAGTGCTTTAACTCTTTGTGACTTGGGTTAACTAACCTGAGATTATCAACTGAAAGTCCATTATCAACAGCAACCTAGTTATAAGACATTTAGTAACCCAAAGAGGTGCTGGGTATCAATGTTCTAAGAAGAATTTTGAGCCAAGTATCTGTAGTGAATAATGTGTTAAGTACAAATGAGCTAACAAACTGCTACAACACATGAGACTGAGCTAAAGTCTACAGGAAAAGAAAATGAAGAAAAATAACTACCAAGGATGAATGAATAATAAGAGGTCATAGCAGTATGAAAATTGATGCTTGAAGGAGACTTTCTATGCATAAAGATCAACAAGAAGTAAGCTGTTGCATTTTTCTGCATAAAACCCCATTGACTAATAATAATGACTTGCTGATATGAACATTCCCTTCTATTTCATTCTTTCTTCTTAATAAATTTAGCACTTGCATAGGGACAAGCAAGATTTAAGTTTGGTGTTGTGATGCCAGGGCATCTTAGGCTAGTTTCACTATCCTTTTTTCTTTGTTTTTGATAGGTTTTATGCACTTTTTGAGCTATAAGTAAGCAAATTTGGTAGAAATTCACGTATGCCTATATTCATTCAACCACGAGTGATTTGATGCAATTTCATGATGATTTATTCTATGATTACTTGTATGCTAAGAATGATAAGAATTCTCTTGATTTTAGCAAGGCTTTGATGCATTCATTGGTTGATGATAGGTGAAGGAAAGCATGGAAAGGATGAAGAGGAAGCAACGTTGGTGGCCAAGTTGGACCACCAACGTTGCCTCAAACATTGGAAGAGAAACAGAGCACTTCTCTGCATGGTGGCTGATGCTCACGTTTCAGGTAGCGTTGGACATCCAACGTTACCTCCAGCGTGGTCAAAAAATCTTCAATTCTAGAGCTGAATGAATTTTGAGTGGCGCGTACACGTCTATGATGCGTACGAGTAAAAAAGCAAATTTTTATATCCGCGTGGAAGCGTGCATCACGCGTACGTGTAAATGAGTATTTTTTACCCTTTTTCGCGGAAGCGCACGATGTGCGTACGCGCCAAAACCGATCGTTGGAGGTCCAACGTTGCCTCAAACGTTGCCTCCAATGTCCGCGATGCCAAGCCCAGAAATTGGAGTTGAGAATTTTGAATCAACACGTACGCGTCAGTGACGCGTACGAGCAGATGAAAAAAATACCAATGTACGAGTAAGCGTACAGTACGCGTACGCGTGAAAACGCCAACGTTGGAGGAAACGTTGGAGGTCTAACGCTGAGGCCAGCATCCCATGCTTTATTTTTAACTGCAAAATGAAAATCTTGCATCCACGCGCACGCGTGGATGAGCATTTTTGACCCTTTTGTGCGGAAGCGCATGGTGCGCGTACGCGTAGGTTAGCTGACGTTGGCCCTCCAACATTGAGTCAAACATCAATGACAGCAAGCTTTCTGGTTTTGCTGGTTTGTTTTAAATGGCGTTTGAGTCAACGTTGGCCCTCAAATGTTGACTCAAACATGAAGCATGAGGACTCAAATTTTACACAGATCTCTTCTCAACACCAAGGGCAACCAATTTGAGCTATCTTCAACCCAATCCCATCAAGGCCAAAAGCCCAATTCAAGGCTTGAAGATCAATGGAAGAAAGTGTATAGATAGCTTGGAAATTAAGTTAGAGGGACCTTTTTTTCCTAATTTTGGAAATTTTACACTTACTGCACTTTTAATTTCAGA
This sequence comes from Arachis ipaensis, assembly GCF_000816755.2. Taxonomy (NCBI): domain Eukaryota; kingdom Viridiplantae; phylum Streptophyta; class Magnoliopsida; order Fabales; family Fabaceae; genus Arachis; species Arachis ipaensis. Next base: position 64,021,663 of record NC_029794.2, read on the forward strand.
ATGTATTTTACAATTCCAATTTCCATTTTGAGAGCTATGAACAACTAAACCTCTTTCATTGGGTTAGGGAGCTCTGTTATAATTCAATGGATCAATAGTAGTTTTCATCTTCTTCTTCTTTCTTTTTTCTTGATTTTTGTTAGAAAGCTTTCGGTCTTAATTCAATTGGATAGTTGTCTTGAGAGAGAAGCTATCCATAATTAGAATTCTTCGGAGCCTTAAGAGAGGAATGAAGAATTCATGCTAGAATTGCTTTCTCACATTGGATTAGATTGGGGTTTGGATGGATATAGTGACGTGTAATCCTACCAACACTTTGATCTATGAATTTGTGTGGTATAGTCAGTGACCGAACTTTAACTCTTCCCATGAGCAATTAAATCAAGACATTGGGTTATTGTTCATGCTTAGAGAGATTGGTGAGCCAAGACATTAGGATCCAATCATCTAAGATTGCCAAGTAATGTCAATGAATGCATTGATTGAGGAAGAGTTAAAAATGATTTGATCCGGAGAATTCAATATCTCCTAAAACCCAATGATTTCCCTATCTCTGATCTACCCATTCAATTTTACTTTCTGCATCTTTACTTTCGTGCTTAACTCCCCGATCCCATTTAATTTTCAGCAATTTAAGATTCTGTCATTTAATTTCTAGCCATTTAATTTCTGTTCATTTACATTATTGCAATTTAAATTTCCTGCCAACTTTAATTTCTGCAATCCCAAATTTAATTCTGATTTTGCTTAACTAGCACAATTCCTCAATTATAATTTCTCGATCTACCAATACTTGTGGGATTTGACCTCACTCTTTTGTGAATTTTTACTTGACGACAATCCGGTGCACTTGCCGGAAGAAAATTTGTTGAGAGGCAAATTCTCGCGTATCAGAGCGCAGTAAAACCAAGCGGTTTACCACTTCGGCTATGGTAGCCATGAATTGCCCTTGTGTGCTTCGGAATCCTTCTTGCTATTGGAGAAAGGCTTGAAGGTCTAGTTAGTCTTGGGCCAAGGGTTGGAAAACTTCATATTTTGGTGAAAATTGAGGTTCATAGTTTAGGAGAAAGGTTGTATATGTGGGAGGTGGCTCATATTGGTAAGTGTTTTGAGGTGGCATGTAAGAAGGTGTATGGTGGTAGTGGTGTAGTGTTTGAAAATATGGTGATTGAGGGTTATGTTGAAGGTACGAGTCATAGGCATATATGGTGGTGGAGGTGCATAATCAAGGTGAAATCCACCATATCCTTGGGTTGGGTATGGCTCATTGTAATATAGAGGAGGTGGCTCCTTCCAAAATTGATGCTCCAATCCCATGATACAATCCAAAATTTACAAAATAAGCACAACCAAACTCCAAACCAAGAGGGTGATAACTCATAGAGGAAAGCGAAAATAACAACCAAAGACATCAATTAACAAAATAAACAAAATCTTAATTACCAACAAAAGCAAACAAGCAACCAAAAAGTATCTATTCACACTATGGACATATTTACAATAACCAAAATATAGCACTCATGATGCTAGCTCCCCGGCAACGGCGCCAAAAACATGGTGCGAGCAAAATCGTCGGTTAAGAATTCCTTCTTGGTAAAGGAGAAATAACCTCGTTGCAAGTATAGTTCTCGACCAACAAGTGATGCTCGATCAAACTTTACAATTTCTAATCTAAACCAAGAGTCTTTCAACCTCGGGTCGTCTTCCCTAGGAACTAATGCCAATAAGTGCACAATTTTGGTTGTGAGAAAGCAAAGGGTGTTTTCAATAAAGAAGCAAGCAATAAAGAAATAAAAGAACAAGACAAAATTGTAATTAATAAAGCAATAAAGGAATAAAAGAACTATGTATGTAATATGGACAAGTAATGCTATAAAGTGGTGGGAAAGTAGTTCAAGACATAAATGAAACCTTGACTTGGGATGAGTTATGGAATCCCTTCCTTGCCATAACCGCAACTATGATAATTATGATGGATTAATCTCACTAAGTCAACCCTCAACATTGGAGGATAAGTCAAGTGACCATAATTGTTATTAATCCCCAAGTGCTAGCTAACTTACTAATTACCTTAGTAAAAAGCTAGCGTTAGTGGAGACAATAACAACTAACAACCCAAGAACTATCATTAAATGTTGGACATTATGGCTCTAGTAGTCCATAAACTCATTTTCCCAAGCCAAGGGGTGGAAATCTACCCCATAACCAAAATAGGCATTTCATCAAACACATAGTGGGCATAAACATGAAACATGGCAAAATTGGGAAAATAGTGAAAGCTATGAACTATAAATGATAACAAGCAACCAAAGCAACTCAACAAACATAAAATAAGCATCAAACATCAAATTCAACAACTAGAAATCCGAAATTGCAAGACTATGTGAATATTGACAAGAGAGAGTAAAATATATGAAAGTGTAGAACAAGTAGTGTAATTGAAAGGGAAATTAAAGGAATACTTACAATGCAATTGCTATAATCCAAAATCAAACTTGAAGTATAAAATTCTACAAACCCTAATTAAAACCCTAAGAGAGAATTTCCTAATCTACACTACTCCTACTCCTACTATGTGTTTCTACCCTCCAAGTGAGCTCTCCAAGCTAATGTGTTGAATTCCCTTCATATAAAACTTCATTCCAGCCTCCAAGCCTTCAGAAATGGGCCAAGAAAGCCTCAAAATCGCCCCCAGCGTGCTGAATTAATGAAGTCACGTGACTGCATCGACGCATACGTGTGGGTCACACGTACGCGTCGTTTGGCGAAATATGCTCCCACGCGTATGCTGGGTCACGCGTACGCGTCGCCAAACTTGCGCGCCTATGCGTACGCACGCATCACGGTGTGCACGCACGGAAACTGAGTCTCCCAAAATTTCATTTCTTCATGCTTTCTCCCTTTTTGCATGCTTTTCCATCACTTCTTCCATTCATATTAGCCTTGTAAACCTGAAATTACTCATCAACATATCAAGGCACCTAATGGAATGAAAGTGTAATAAAATTGGTTAAATTAAGCACAAAATAACATGTTTTCACAATTAAGTTCAATTTAGGGAGAAAACACAAAAGCATGCTATTTGGATGAATAAATGTGGCTTTATGTGATGAAATCCATCCAAATCAAACCAAAATATATCGGAAAATATGGACTCATCAGTACCCACAAGGAGAAAATTGGCGAACTCAACAAAAGGCCAGTAGATGATTCTATCTCTTCTTTAACTACTAAAAAATGCAATGATCTCGGCCCATGTTTGGTTACTTGCGTGATTGGTGGGATTCAGTTCACGGGCTGTATGTGTGACTTGGGGGCGTGCGTAAGCATTATGCCACTCCCCATTTATGAGAGATTGAACTTGTCATTTTGATGAGAGGATTTTTGTGTGGTCTAGAATTCACAAATGAAGTCTCGTTGCAACATAGTTTCTAAACCAACATTAATTCTTTCATACAAAAGTTTGTTTGTCACTAGTACAAACCCCTACATTTATAAACCGAAGTATTGAACATTGGGTCGTTCTCCCTAGAAATTGCAACAAAGTGTCTTGTTATTAGTTATGAAGTATGTTTTGGGGTTTTGAGGTTTTAGACAAGAAACATAAATGGCAATGAAAGTAAGCTAATAACTATAAAAAGCTCTTGGCAAGGATATGAGAACTAGAAGTTCTATCCTAGTTATCCTCCTCAATTGTGATCACAAATTGTCCATTGCTACCACTTCGTTAACCTCTAACCGTGGAGGAAAGTCAAATGGATGAATCAACTTGATTCCACAAGTTCTAGCCAACTCCCAAAGGAAAGACTAGCGTTAGTGGTATCCAAATCAATTAGCAACTTCTAATTATCGACCAACAAAGGAATTAGATAACTCAAGCATCACTAATTACTCCACCTAGGCCAAGAGGAATTAAAATCTATACTAAAATCCAACCAAGCATTTTATCAAACACTTGGGAGGAACAAAAGAAAAGCATAGTAAATTGATAACAAGGATAAAACCTATAACAATCGAATGTCGGAAATCAACAACAACAATCAAAGAAAATAAGATCTACATGAATTACCTCAAATTGTATTAAAAGAAAATAGAATGAACAAAAGTGAATCTACAAACAAAGTAGAAGAAAGTAATAACAACAGCAGAAGAATGATGAATGTAGCAACAAGAAATTAAGAAGAAGAAGTAGAAAAGAGCATGAATTAAAACCTAGATCTAAGAACTAAACCTAATCCTAATCCTAATTCTAGATAGAAGTGAGAGCTTCTCTCTCCAAAACTAAAACTAAACTAGCCTAATGTGTGTGTGAACTTCTGATGCCTTCCCCTTCATTCCTTGGTCTTTTAATCCTTTTCCCGCCAAAACTCAACTCCAAATGGGCTTTGAAAACCTGAAAAATTTCCAGGCACGTGTTCTATTAAAAAATTATATATCAGCACCGATGCGTACGTGCACAGCATGCGTACGCGTCCTTGGGCGACTTCGCAAGGTGTACGTAAGCGCCTTGTGCACGTGCGCGTCCATGGCCGAGTTTAATTCTTTGGATTTTCATGATCTTCTCCACTTGCATGCTTCCTTCCTTGCTCCCTTGATCCATTCTTAGCCTTTTTCAATTCTGAAATCACTAACAACCACATCAAGGCATCTAGTAGAATCAAAAGGAAATAGAAATTCATTAAATTATAGGTCTAGAAGCATGTTTTCACATCTAAGTTTAAATACAGAGAGAATCACAAAATCATGATATTTCATTGAATAAATGTGAGGAAAGGTTATCAAAATGCTCTAAATTCAACACAAGATAAACCTTACAAAGGGGGTTTATCACACCCTTAAAGAGGTCCGGGGCAAGATTCGTGTTGGCTGATAAGAGCATTGTATCAGTTGTGGGGATTGCAGAAAATGTTCTAGTTGACATCCAAGGTTTACTCTTCCTGGTAGATTTCCATATTTTGGAGACTCCTCCCATTGACTCAGACAAGCCATCATCCATTCTACTTAGAAGGCCATTTTTAAAGACATCCCGATTCAAGCTGGATGCACATTCAGGAGTCTATTCTTTTGAGGCCGATGACAAGGTAGCAACGTTCACATTGGAGGAATCAAGGAAACCCATCCTCGAAGACTATTCTATCTTTGGGTGCGATATAATCGAAGATGAAGTGATTGAGGTTGGCAAGGAACAGGAAGAAAAGAAGGTTGCCAAGAAGTCTGATTCAAGATATCACACTCAACCCAAGAATGCCAAGGAGTTGGAGATTTTCCTCCTTGGAGAAGTTTCAAGTGACCAATAAAGCCATGCAAAGTCCAACTTTGGACTCTAAACCAAAGTGCTCAGTAGGAGACACCCCACCATGGTAACATTGTTCCAACTTTATCTTTTGTTTTATAGCTTTTTGAATTAGTTGCTTTCTTGTGGTATGATGATTAGCTTAGTTTTGATTCGGTATTTTTGAATTGAATAAGTTGTATTGCTTGTGGATCATGAATTTATGCTTGTTTGTATGATTTGGGGTTGTGGTGCACGAAATTGTGATCCCTGGTAATGGCTCCAAAAACTTGGTGCTCTAATCTTAATTCATAATTTGTCACAACTTCGATACAACTAACCAGCAAGTGCACTGGGTCGTCCAAGTAATAAAACCTTACGTGAGTAAGGGTCGATCCCACGGAGATTGTTGGTATGAAGCAAGCTATGGTCATCTTGTAAATCTCAGTCAGGCGGATATCAAACGGTTATGGAGTTTTCAAATAATAATAATAAATAAACAGAAAAGAAAGATAGAAATACTTATGTAATTCATTGGTGAGAATTTCAGATAAGCGTATAGAGATGCCTTCGTTCCTCTGAACCTCTGCTTTCCTGCTGTCTTCATCCAATCAGTCCTACTCCTTTCCATGGCAAGCTTTCTGTAAGGCATCACCGTTGTCAATGGCTACATCCCATCCTCTCTGTGAAAAAGGTCCAAATGCTCTGTCACGGCACGGCTAATCATCTGGAGGTTCTCGATCATACTGGAATAGGATTCACCCTCCTTTTGCGTCTGTCACTACGCCCAGCACTCCCGAGTTTGAGGTTCGTCATAACCATCCCTTCCCAGATCCTACTCGGAATACCACAGACAAGGTTTAGACTTTCTGGATCTCAGGAATGGCTATCTATGGGTTCTAACTTATACCACGAAGATTCTAATATCTCAGACTCGGTCCTCTGTATTAGATATCTAAGAGATACTCATTCTAGCTTGTTTGCATGTAGAATGGAAGTGTTTGTCTGGCACGCGTTCATAAGTGAGAATGATGATGAGTGTCACATAATCATCACATTCATCATGTTCTTGGGTGCGAATGGATATCTTAGAAGCGGAATAAGTTGAATTGAATATAAAACAGTAGTACTTTGCATTAAATCATGTGGAACAGCAGAGCTCCACACCTTAATCTACGGAGTGCAGAAACTCTACCGTTGAAAATACATAAGTGATAATGGAGTTCATTGGTCTCGGCCCCAGAGGGGAACTGGAGTAACCAAGACTGTGAATACAATGATAAAAAGTTCTATATATACTAGACTAGCTACTAGGGTTTACAGAAGTAAGTAATTGATGCATAAATCCACTTCCGGGGCCCACTTGGTGTGTGCTTGGGCTGAACATGAAGTTTACACGTGCAGAGGCTTCTTTTGGAGTTGAACGCCAAGTTGTAACGTGTTTTTGGCGTTCAACTCTGGTTTGTGACGTGTTTCTGGCGTTTAACTCCAGACTGCAGCGTAGAACTGGCATTCAACGCCCTTTTGCGTCGTCTAAACGTGGGCAAAGTATAGACTATTATATATTTCTGGAAAGCCCTGGATGTCTACTTTCCAAAGCCGTTGAGAGCACGCCATTTGGAGTTCGGTAGCTCCAGAAAATCCACTTTGAGTGCAGGGAGGTCAGAATCCAACAGCATCAGCAGTCCTTCTTCAACCTCTGAATCTGATTTTTGCTCAAGTCCCTCAATTTCAGCCAGAAAATACCTGAAATCATAGAAAAATATACAAACTCATAGTAAAGTCTAGAAATGTGAATTTAACATAAAAACTAATAAAAGCATCCCTAAAAGTAACTAGATCCTACTAAAAACATACTAAAAACAATGCCAAAAAGCGTATAAATTATCCGCTCATCACAACACCAAACTTAAATTGTTGCTTGTCCCCAAGCAACTAAAAATCAAATAGGATAAAAAGTAATGAATATACTATAAATTCCAAAATGTCAATGAAACATAGCTCCAATCAGATAAGCGAGACTTGTAGGTTTTTGCCTCTTGAATAGTTTTGGCATCTCACTTTATCCATTGAAGTTCAGAATGATTGGCATCTATAGGAACTCAGAGTTCAGATAGTGTTATTGATTCTCCTAGTTCAGTATGTTGATTCTTGAACACAGTTACTTTATGAGTCTTGGCCGTGGCCCTAAGCACTTTGTTTTCCAGTATTACCACCGGATACATAAATGCCACAGACACATAACTGGGTGAACCTTTTCAGATTGTGACTCAGCTTTGCTAAAGTCCCCAATTAGAGGTGTCCAGGGTTCTTAAGCACACTCTGTTTTTGCTTTGGACCTTGACTTTAACCGCTCAGTCTCAAGTTTTTACTTGACACCTTCACGCCACAAGCACATGATTAGGGACAGCTTGGTTTAGCCGCTTAGGCCAGGATTTTATTCCTTTAGGCCCTCCTATCCACTGATGCTCAAAGCCTTGGGATCCTTTTTATTTACCATTGCCTTTTGGTTTTAAGGGTTATTGGCTTTTTGCTCTTGCCTTTTGGTTTAAAGAGCTTTTGGCTTTTTTTGCTTGCTTTTTCTTTTTCTTTCTATTATTTTTTTTTTTCGCAAGCTTTCTGTATTCACTGCTTTTTCTTGCTTCAAGAATCAATTTTATGGATTTTCAGATTATCAAATAACATTTCTCCTTATCATCATTCTTTCAAGAGCCAACATATTTAATATTCTTAAACAACAACTTCAAAAGGCATATGCACTGTTCAAGCATTCATTCAGAAAACAAAAAGTATTGTCACCACATCAAAATAATTAAACTAGTTTCAAGGATGAATTTGAAACCATGTACTTCTTGTTCTTTTGTTTTTAAAATATTCTTCATTTAAGAGAGGTGATGGATTCATATTCACTACTTTAAGGCATAGACACTAATGATCATGTAATAAAGACACAAACATAGATAAACATTTAACATAAAAAAAAAAAGAAAAACATAAAATTTAAGAACAAGGAATGAGTCCACCTTAGTGATGGTGGCGTTTCCTTCTTGAGGAACCAATGATGTCCTTGAGCTATTCTATGTCTCTTCCTTGTCTTTGTTGCTCCTCCCTCATTGCTCTTTGATCTTCTCTAATTTCATGAAGGATGATGGAGTGCTCTTGATGTTCCACCCTTAGTTGCTCTCAATAATTGTGTGGAGGAAAATGTATCCCCTGAGGTATCTCAGGGATCTCTTGATTTGCAGTCAAATGTTCTACCACTGAGCTATAGACCCTTGAGATGAATCTCTTCATCTCCTATGACTTGGAGGTGGAAGCTTTTGTCTTCTATTTCCTCTTTCTAGAGGTTTCTCTGGCCTTAGGTGCCATCAATGGTTATGGAAAAACAAAAAAGCAATGTTGTTTCCATACCAAACTTAGAATGTTTGCTTGTCCTCGAGCAAAAGAAGAAAGGAAAGATGAGAAGAAGAAGTGATTGAGGAAATGGAGGTGTAGGAAGGGTTCGGCCACTGGGGGTTTAAGGTGGTTAGGATGTGTGAAAAGGAGGGAGTGATGGTTTGAATTTTGAGTGGGTGGGTGTAGGTGGGTGTATGATGGTTTTGGAGGGGAATTGAAGGTGATTGGTAAAGGGTTCTTGGGAAAGGGTGATATAGGATTATGAGGAGGTAGGGTGAGTGGAGGTTTGTGGGGATCCTGTAGGGTCCACAGATGCTGAGATGATCCTGTGGGGTCCACAGATCCTGAGGTGTCAAGGATTTAGATCCCTGCACCAATGAGGCATGTAAAATGCCTTTGCGTGCAATTCTGGCGTTTAAACGCCGAATTGATGCTTGTTCTGGGCGTTCAACACCCAGATGCAGCATGTTTCAGGCGTTGAACGCCAGTTCTATGCTTGTTTCTGGCATTCAGCGCCAGCTTTCCTCAGTGTGCATTCCTGGCATCTGAACGCCAAGATGCTGCTTGTTTCTGGCGTTCAACGCTGGATCCATGCTCTGTTCTGGCATTGAACGCCAGCCAGATGCTCCATACTGGCGTTTAAACGCCAGTAAGTCCTTCCTCCAGGGTGTGATTTTTTTTCTGCTGTTTTTGATTCTGTTTTTAATTTTTATATTTATTTTCTGACTCCACATGATCATGAACCTAATAAAATATGAAAGAACAATAAAAATGAAAATAAAATTAGATAAATAAAAATTGGGTTGCCTCCCAACAAGCGCTTCTTTAATGTCAATAGCTTGACAGTGAACTCTCATGGAGCCTCACAGATGTTCAGAGCATTGTTGAGACTTCCCAACACCAAACTTAGAGTTTGTATATGGGAGTTCAACACCAAACTTAGAGTTTGGTAGTGGCCTCCTAACACCAAACTTAGAGTTTGACTGTGGGGGTTCTGGTTGACTCTGCAGTGAGAGAAGCTTTTCATGCTTCCTCTCCATGGTTACAGAGAGAGATCCTTGAGTTTTAAACACAAGGTTTTCCTCATTTATTTGAAGGATCAATTCTCCTCTGTCCACATCAATCATAGCTCTTGCTGTGGATAGGGAGGATCTTCCAAGGATGATGGATTCATCCTCATCCTTCCGAGTATCTAGGATTATGAAATCAGCAGGGATGTAAAGGTCTTCAACCTTTACTAACATGTCCTCTACTAGTCCATAAGCCTGCTTTCTTGAGTTGTCTGCCATCTCTAGTGAGATTCTGGCAGCTTTACGTCCTCCTCCTCTTTTATGGTTTCGGCCATGATGGTCATTTCAATGGCCTTGCACTCTCTCTTTGGATTCTCTTCTGTATTGCTTGGGAGAGTACTAGGAGGGATTTCAGTGACCCTTTTACTCAGCTGGCCCACTTGTGCCTCCAAATTTCTAATGGAGGACCTTGTTTCATGCATGAAACTTAAAGTGGCCTTAGATAGATCAGAGACTATATTTGCTAAGCTGGATGGCTTCTGCTCAAAATTCTCTGTCTGTTGCTGAGTGGATGATAGAAAAGGCTTGCTATTGTGAAACCTATTTCTTCCACCATTATTAAAGCCTTGTTGAGGCTTTTGTTGATCCTTCCATGAGAGATTTGGGTGATTTCTCCATGAGAGATTATAGGTGTTTCCATATGGTTCACCCATGTAATTCACCTCTGCTATTGCAGGGTTCTCAGGATCATAAGCTTCTTCTTCAGAAGATGCCTCTTGAGTACTGTTGGATGCAGCTTGCATTCCATTCAGACTCTAAGAAATTATATTGACTTTCTGAGTTAATATTTTGTTCTGAGCCAATATGGCATTCAGAGTATCAATTTCAAGAACTCCCTTCTTCATAGGCATCCCATTATTCACAGGATTCCTTTCAAAAGTGTACATGAACTGGTTATTGGCAACCATGTCAATGAGTTCTTGAGCTTCTGTAGGCGTTTTCTTTAGGTGAATGGATCCACCTGCAGAATGGTCCAGTGACATCTTTGATAACTCAAACAGACCATCATATAATATATCCAGAATGGTCCATTATGAAAGCATGTCAGAAGGACACTTTTTGGTCAGTTGCTTGTACCTCTCCCAAGCTTCATAGAGGGATTCTCCTTCTTTTTGTCTGAAGGTTTGAACATCCACTCTAAGCTTACTAAGCTTTTGAGGAGGGAAGAACTTGGCTAAGAAAGCCATGACCAGCTTATCCCAAGAGTTCAGGCTATCCTTAGGTTGAGAGTCCAACCATACTCTAGCTCTGTCTCTTACAGCAAACGGGAAAAGCATAAGCCTGTAGACCTCGGAATCAACCCCATTGGTCTTAACAATAACACAGATCTGTAAGAACTCAGTTAAGAACTGAAAAGGATCTTCAGATGGAAGTCCATGAAACTTGCAGTTCTGTTGCATCAGAGAAACTAATTAAGGTTTAAGCTCAAAATTGTTTGCTCCAATGGCAGGAATTGAGATGCTCCTTCCATGTAATTTGGAATTAGGTGCAGTAAAGTCACCAAGCATCCTCCTTGCATTATTATTATTTTCGGCTGCCATCTCCTCTTCTTGTTCGAAAATTTCAGTAAGGTTGTCGCTGGATTGTTGTAATTTAGCTTCTCTTAGTTTTCTCTTCAGAGTCCTTTCATGTTCTGGATCAGCTTCAACAAGAATGCCCTTTTCCTTGTCCCTGCTCACATGAAAGAGAAGAGAACAAGAAAGGAAGAGGAATCCTCTATGTTACAGTAAAGAGGTTCCTTATTGTTAGTAGAAGAAGAAAGGGAATAAGAGTGAAGAAGAATGGATAATCCAAACACAAGGGTGAGGATAGGAGCAGAGATATGAGATGAAGAGAAGTGTTAGTAAGTAATTAAATAAATAGAAGAAGATGAGAGAGAGAAATTTTTCGAAAATAATTTTTTGAAAAGGAGTTGATGATTTTCGAAAATTAAAGGGGAAATAAAATTTAAAATTTTTAATTAATTAAAAAGAATTTTTGAAAAAGAGGGAGGTATTTTCGAAAATTAGAGAGGAAAGAGTAGTTAAGTGGTTTTGAAAAAGATAAGAAACAAACAAAAAGTCAATTAGTTAGTTGAAAAAGATTTGAAAATCAATTTTGAAAAGATAAGAAGATAAGAAGTTAGAAAAGATATTTTAAAATCAATTTTTTTTTTGAAAAAGATATGATTTAAAAAGATATGATAGAAAGATATGATTAAAATTAGTTTTGAAAAAGATTTGAATTTTAAAATCAAAATTAATGACTTGACTAACAAGTAATCACAAGATATGATTCTAAAACTTAAAGTTTGAATCTTTCTTAACAAGAAAGTAACAAACTTGAAATTTTTGAATCAAAACATTAATTGTTGATAATATTTTCAAAAATTATGAGATAAAATTAAGAAAAAGATTTTTGAAAAATATTTTTTAAATTTTTTAAAATAAATAAGAAAAATGAAAAATATATGATTTTTGAAAAAGATTTTGAAAAAGATAAGATTTTTAAATTGAAAATTTGATTTGACTCATAAGAAACAACTAAATTTTTTAAAAAATTTTGAAAAAGTCAACTCAAATTTTCGAAAATTTATGAGTGAAAAAGGGAAAGATATTTTTTTGATTTTTGAATTTTTAATGATGAAAGAGAAAAACATGAAAAAGACTCAATGCATGAGAATTTTTAGATCAAAACAATGAATGCATGCAAGAACACTATGAATGTCAAGATGAACACCAAGAACACTTTGAAGATCAAGATGAACATCAAGACTTATTTTTGAAAATTTTTAATGAAAGAAAAACATGCAAGACACCAAACTTAGAGATTTTCAATAATTAGACACTAACAAGTTAAAAATGAATATAAAAAACAAAAAAAGACACAAAACAAGAAGATATGAAGATCAAACAAGAAGACTTACCGAGAACAACTTGAAGATCATGAAGGACACTATGAATGCATGAATTTTTGAAAATTTTTAGAAAAAATAAAAACATGCAATTGACACCAAACTTAAAAATTGACTCAAGACTCAAACAACCAACATAAAATATTTTTGATTTTTATGATTTTATTAAATTTTTTTTTTTGGATTTTTGTATATTTTTATTTTTTTGAAAATATATAGGGAAAAGGAAGCAATGAATTCACAGTCCTCAATCAAGATTCCAGGAATCATACCAGGTTAGTCTAAAGCTTGATGGCCAGCTAAACTTCAGCATACCATTTTGAAACTTTAGAATTCATTCTTAAAAATTTTAAAATAATTTTCAAAAACAAAAGGAAAAGAAATTTTTTTTGAAAGATTTTTGAAAACAAATTTTTTTTTTAAATAAAACAAGAAGAAAATTACCTAATCTGAGAAACAAGATGAACCGTCAGTTGTCCAAACTCGAACAATCCCCGGCAACGGCGCCAAAAACTTGGTGCACGAAATTGTAATCCCTGGTAATGGCTCCAAAAACTTGGTGCTCTAATCTTAATTCATAATTTGTCACAACTTCGATAGAACTAACCAGCAAGTGCACAGGGTCGTCCAAGTAATAAAACCTTACGTGAGTAAGGATCGATCCCACGGAGATTGTTGGTATGAAGCAAGCTATGGTCATCTTGTAAATCTCAGTCAGGCGGATATCAAATGGCTTGGTGTGTGCTTGGGCTGAGCTTGAAGTTTACACGTGCAGAGGCTTCTTTTGGAGTTGAACGCCAAGTTATAACGTGTTTTTGGCGTCCAACTCTGGTTTGTGACGTGTTTCTGGCGTTTAACTCCAGACTGCAGCGTAGAACTGCCGTTCAACACCCTTTTGCGTCGTCTAAACTTGGGCAAAGTATGAACTATTATATATTGCTGGAAAGCCCTGGATGTTCTACTTTCTAACGCCGTTGAGAGCGCGCCATTTGAAGTTCTGTAGCTCCAGAAAATCCACTTTGGGTGCAGGGAGGTCAGAATCCAACAGCATCAGCAGTCCTTCTTCAACCTCTGAATCTGATTTTTGCTCAAGTACCTTAATTTCAGCCAGAAAATACCTGAAATCACAGAAAAATACACAAACTCATAGTAAAGTCCAGAAATGTGAATTTAACAAAAAAACTAATGAAATCATCCCTAAAAGTAATTAGATCCTAATAAAAACATACTAAAAACAATGCCAAAAAGCGTATAAATTATCCGCTCATCAGGTTGGTATGTTGCTATGCTATAGGAGGGAACCTTAGTTTTGAAAAGAAAAATTTTTGTGAAACAGGGTATCTGTGCGTGCGCATGATGCACCACTATTTCGTGGTACATTTTGTACTTCATTGAGTGAATTTTATCCACTATTCTCACATTTATTCACGGAATCCGCAGGTTTTACATTTTCCTTCCTAATTTTGTGTTATGATCGAAAACATGCTTCTTTGGCCTTAAATTTGCTATGTTTAATCCTCTCTTATTACCATTCGATGCCTTGATATGTGTGTTAAGTGTTTTCAGAGATTACAGGGTTGGAATGGCTTAGAGGATGGAAAGGAAGCATGCAAAAGTGGAAGGAATACAAGAAACTGAAGGAATTGCTAAGCTGTCCAGCCTGACCTCTTCGTACCAATTCGACCATAACTTGAGCTATAGAAGTCCAAATGAAACGGTTCTAGTTGCGTTAAAAAGCTAACATCCGGGGCTTCAAAATGATATATAATTTGCCATAGTTTCTCTGGAGATAGATAATGCGCACGCGTGCATCACGCGCACGCATCGCATCTAAGAAAGTCAGCGTTTCTGAATTCGCCCCCAGCGATTTTTGGGGTGTTTTCGGCCCAGTTCTTGGCTCAGAAAACACAGATTAGAGGCTGCAGAGTGGAGGAATGAGAAAACAACTTTCATACACATAATTTTAAGTTTTAGGATTAGGATTTCTTCTTCTTCTCAATTCTAGGTTCAATGTTCCTTTAAATTACTAATGCAAAGAGTATTTTTCCATTTAATTTTATTATTTGTTTAATTGCTTCCATTTAATTTTAATTACCATGTTCCCTTTTTTTACTTCTCTTATAAATTTAGGAAGATGGTATTCATGTTGATAGAGTAGACTCCCAACTTGACTTGGGAGTTGATTAACAGGAGACCCTTGATTTGGAATACTCAAGAATTAACTGGTAATTGGAAGTTGTTGGCTAGCTCTCTAGTTACTAACGCTAATCCTTCCCAAGGGAGAGGATTAGGACTTGTGAATAGAAGTTAGCTCCCTACTTAACTTCAACTAAGTAGAAACAACAACCTATTACTATTAATTTTGGAAAATCCAACAAGGATAGAACTTCCAACTAATCTTCTCCTAGTCAAGGCTTTTTATTTTAATTATATAAATTCTCTTGTTAATTTTCATTACTTTAATTTAAAATCATTTATTTGCCCATTGCCCAAACTAAAAATTTCACAGAAAACTCATAACCAATAATAAATACACCTCCCTGCAATTCCTTGAGAGACGATCCGAGATTTAAATACTTCAGTTTACTTTTATTGGGTTTGCTTTAGTGAAAAATAAGATTCTGTACAAAAAGATTCTTTGTTGGTTTAGAAACTATACTAGCAATGAGGATTTATTTGTGAATTCTTTACTGACAGGAAATCTGTTCGTTAAAATGGCGCCGTTGCCGGGGAATTGCAAACATGTGCCTTATTATTGGTTATTATAAATATTTGCTTTTTCGTTTCTTTATTAGTGTTTCTAGTTTTAGGAGTATATTTTCATTTATTTCTATTAGTTTTTATTTATTTTGCTACTATGAATTCTCACCCCTCTGGCTTTAAGTTTGATTCCAATGTTGTTGTAAGGAATGGAAGCTATAATAAGAACAGGCATCAACGTTGGAACAATCAAAGATGGGAGGAGCTACAAGGATTTGATCAATCCTCTTGGCAATAACCTCCTCCAATGCACTATAACCAACAACCATTCTATGATGCATACCAAGACAATAGTTATGGTGGACCTTTTCGTGATAACCAACCTCCACCAAATTACTATGGTCAAGATCCATTCCAGGGTGCATATCAAGATGATGAATATGGTGGACCCCCTTGTAGTTACCAACAAGCCCCACCATATGCCTATGAACCCCCTCCTCAACATAACTTTGAAACACCATACCAACAAGCCCCTTACCACCAAACACCCCCATATGACCCTAATCCTTACCCACCATGCCAAGAACCTTATGAGCCATACTTAGAACCACCCCAATCCCAACACAATTACTCTTAATAACTAACACCTCAATATACGCCATCTCCATATCCTTATCAAGAAGAACCACCTCCGTATTATGAGCCGTTTCTCCCAACAAATGAACCCTCCTATCTACCCCAACCTCCATTGGATAACAACACACTTATCTCTAATCACATTGATCTCATCTTTAAACTCCAAAATTTTATGTCCCGCAGAGACCAACCCTCCACCTCTAATATTCAACCCTCAAACTCTAGTGCGCTTCCTTTTCAACCACATAATGATCTCCCCATCCCATTACTACCCTCCATGGAAAAGTACCCACATCCATCAATCCAAGAGCAAGATGATCCCAGTTATGCTATTGACATGGAACAAGAGAGAAGGGATCGTCTTCGCGAAGAAACCCATGGAGGTAGTAGAAACCCATGAAGTCAAAGGAGTGGTTGAAGAATTAGTGAAGGAAGACATCAAGGAGGAGTCTGATTTTGTCTTAGAGCAAGAGGAGGCCCAAAAAGTGGAGGTAAGAGAGACCCTTGCAAATGAAGGAGTAGTTGAAGGGAGTTGTCATGGAAAGGAAATCATCAAGGAGGAGTATGATTTTATACTAAAACAACTAGACAAAGCAGCAATTATTGAAGAGGAAGAAAAGGTTGCAGACTTAGGAGATGCTGAACCTCCATGGGAAAGTCCAGTCATAAAGCCTCCCTCTAAGGTTCTTGATGTTGATGTTGAGGAGGGTGTACAACCTCCAAGGCATATCCTGGTTGAAGACTCTGAAGAGGTTGATCAAGAGATGGAGATTAAAGAAGAAGAAGCACAACCCCCCATGCCCTTAGGAAGAAATGAAGAAGAGATTGAATTGGAAGAAAGCTACCAAGAGGAAGAGGTTGAAACTGAAGAAGCTCGCAAAGAGGTGGAAGTTGCCAAGGGAGAACACAAGGGAATGGAGCTTGAAATCACCTTCCCAAAGCTGTTGGAGACCTCTCCTCCAAAGCCATTACCATCCAATACAACATTCAAGTGGGTAAAATTCTTATCCTTGACCTTTACTGTCCCACTTGAATATGGTTTACTTGAGATAGATGGTCACCTTAGAGCTCTTTGTGACTTTAAGAGTAAGAGGGAGATGGTTAGTGGTTGGCAACACAACCCTAGGTTCGTTGCGGTTGGGAGCTCAAAGTCTAAATGCAAGGGATGGTGTAGAGCTCAAATGAATGGGTCTAGGAAGTTGTTTGGATGCCTTAGTGAGAATTCGGATTGCTTGCCACCCGGTTGCAATAATGATGATAACAAGAAGATGGGTGCAAAAACAAGATTTAGGATCCGGGCATACAAGAGGATCAGTTTTGGGAGCTCAAAACTTGTGAAGAACTCCATCAAAGCTTAAGGAATTTACCTGGTATTAATAGAGCTCATTGGAAGTCCAAGCATTGGTGGATTTTATCCACTATTCTCACATTTATTCACGGAATCCGCATGGTTTACATTTTCCTTCCTAATTTTGTGTTATGATCGAAAACATGCTTATTTTGCCTTAAATTTGCTATGTTTAATCCTCTCTTATTATCATTCGATGCCTTGATATGTGTGTTAAGTGTTTTCAGAGATTACAGGGTAGGAATGGCTTAGAGGATGGAAAGGAAGCATGCAAAAGTGGAAGGAATACAAGAAACTGAAGGAATTGCTAAGTTGTCCAGCCTGACCTCTTCGTACCAATTCGACCATAACTTGAGCTACAGAGGTCTAAATGAGGTGGTTCTAGTTGCGTTGAAAAGCTAACATCCGGGGCTTCGAAATTATATATAATTTTCCATATTTTCTCTGAAGATAGGTGACGCGCACGCGTGCATCACGCGCACATGTTGCATATATAAAAATCAGCGTTTCTGAATTTGCCCCCAGCAATTTCTGGGCTATTTTTGTCCCAGTTCTCGGCTCAGAAAACATAGATTAGAGACTGCAAAGTGGAGGAATGAGAAAACAACTTTCATACACATAAATTTAGGTTTTATATGTAGTTTCTAGAGAGAAAGAGGCACTCTCCTCTCTCTTAGGTTTTAAGATTAGGATTTCTTCTTCTTCTCAATTCTAAGTTCAATGTTCCTTTAAATTATTAATGCAAAGAGTATTTTTCCTTTTAATTTTATTATTTGTTTAGTTGCTTCCATTTAATTTTAATTACCATGTTCCCTTTTTTTACTTCTCTTATAAGTTTAGGAAGATGGTATTCATGTTGATAGAGTAGACTCCCAACTTGACTTGGGAGTTAATTAACAAGAGACCCTTGAGTTGGAATACTCAAGAATTAATTGGTAATTGGAAGTTGTTGGCTAGCTTTCTAGTTACTAACTTTAATACTTCCCAAGGGAGAGGATTAGGACTTGTGAATAGAAGTTAGCTCCCTACTTAACTTCAACTAAGTAGAAACAACAACCTATTACTATTAATTTTAGGAAATCCAACAAGGATAGAACTTCCAATTAATCTTCTCCTAGTCAAGGCTTTTTATTTTAATTATATAAATCCTCTTGTTAATTTTCATTGCTTTAATTTACAATCATTTATTTGCCCATTGCCCAAACTCAAAATTTCCCAGAAAACTCATAACCAATAATAAATACACCTCCTTGCAATTGATGACATGTCATCATGTCATGTTTTTCTATGCTTTTTCGTACAAGAAATTTATGATTAGTGCTTAAATATTGCGTTCTTTGGTGCTTAAATGGTATATTTCTTTGATCTTGTAATTTGATAAACTTTGTAGGAAATAAGAAGAAAAAAAGAAGCAAAGAAGCACAAAATAAGCTAAAAAGGAGAAAAAAAAGAGTTTTGGGGCACACTTTGAAGTTAGAGCACACTTTGGAGCCTTAGGCCACGCTTTTAAAAGCGTGGCCCATGACCAAATCAAGGAAGCATGAACAATCAGCACACAGCTCAGTTCACTAAGTGAACTTAGCTTTCCCGTACAAGAAAAATGTGCTTGGAGGCAAGAAATTTCGCTAAGTTAAAATCTGGGCGTTCACAGCATGACCATACCTCCTTCAAAGGGATATAACTTGAGCTATAGATGTCCGATTGATGTGCTTCTAGTTGCGTTGGAAAGCTGACATTCAGAGCTTTCCAACGATCTATCATAGTCCATATTTGGCATGAAATTGTGGCACGAGTGAAATGCATCTTTAAGGGCAAAAAATAAGCAAAAAAAATCAGCCAATGCTTCCACCAAGGCTCGAAGGGGGAGACACAAGGAAAACAAGGAAAGCAAAATAGCGCTCAGTTCACTTTCTCAGCTGAGCTTTATTGGGCTCCCACTCAAGAAAATGCAAGGAAAAGGCTCACAAAAGTGCTTCCACCAAGATTTGAACTCAAGACCTCACACTCAAGCCAAAGGCGCTACCAAGGCACACAAAGGAAAGTTCAGTTAACTTTTCCAACTGAGCACTACTCTCCCCACACTCCTCACATTTTGGCACGCCAAGGAAGCTAATCATGCGGACAAAATTGACATGGACAAGGGGCTGGCACACGAAATTGGGCAAGGCAAAGCAAGTTTGGGCGCTCAGTTGTGTTTTTCAACTGAGCCTTGCCCTGGAGCTGCACCATGGTCCAAAATTCAATTAAAAATCAAATTGGATTTAATTCTTCACCAATTGAACCAAGGCCAACTAGACCCATCTCTCTTCAAATACAAAGCAAGCAAAGCCCACATCATCACTCAAAGGCACAAGAACAAGCTAGAATTAGGATTTTCATTTAATTTGTTTTTCATTTCAATTTCATTTTATTTTGTAAAAAGCCTATATAAAGGCATCACTCTCATTTTCAAAGAGAGAGCTCCACTAGGGAGTAGTAGGATTAGAAAACACTCTCTTTAATTTTCATTTCTGTTTTAAATCTTGGATTGAGAGTGGAAGGAATTCTGTTTTCATTCTCTATCTGCAACTTCTCTTTACTTCTTCTGCAATCTTTCTTTTAATTCTCTGCAACCTTTCTCTTGTTGGATCAAGGAAGGACTTGAGATCTAGACTTGTTTTCTAGTCTCCTCCACCCCTGAGATCTTCAACATCCTTTTAATTGCTGCAATTTAGCATCAGTCATTTTCTGTTTTTAATCTTTCAAGCATTTTTACTTTCTGTTGCATTGCTTCCAATTTACATTTCCTGCAATTGCTCTAAGTTCTTATTCACTACAATTTTGCTTCTCTGCTTACATTGTTCCCAATTTATTCTTCCTGCACTTTAAATTTCCTGTTACTTGTTCTCAAGATATCTTCAATTGCTTGCTTTACTGCTCTCCTTAATTTCCAGCACCCCAACCCCCTTTACATTTTAGTTATTTACATTTCTTGTCATTTAAGTTTTTGCAATTTACATTTCTTGCACTTTAAGTTTCTGCACATTTACGTTCTGTAATTTATAATTCCTTGTCATTTACATTCTGTTGCTTCAAGTCTCACCAAATTTCACTTAAATGTTAGCTTGACTAAACTAATCACCCACTAAAGTTGCTTGATCCATCAATCCCTGTGGGATCGATCTCACTCTAAGTGAGTTTTACTACTTGATACGACCCGGTATACTTGCCGGTGAGTTTTGGGTGTTTGGAATTCGTTCGTTTTCCAAATTTTCCCATTAGCAATTCCATTAGAGATGACCCGAGGTTTAGAATAATTCAGTTTAATTTTATCGGGTTTGCTTTAGTGACAAACAAGTTTTTGTACGAAAGGATTCTTTGTTGGTTTAGAAACTATACTAGCAACGAGGATTTATTTGTGAATTCTTTACTGACAGGAAATCCGTTCGTCAGCGCACCACCCTGTGCGCGCGCACACAACTGCATTTTTCACTTTCCGTGCGAGCGCGCAAACCTGTGTGCCCACACACCCTTTGTAGCACCCTCTGGTCGCAGTGCCAACACCGCTTGTGCATGAGCGTTGCCCTGTTTTTTATGCCTTGTGCGTGCGCACTGCCTTGTGCATATGCCCACAATTCCCCTTATCGCGCTTCTTGTGCGGCTGCACAGACGTGTGCGTCTGCACACCAATTGACAGCCCCTCTAGTGGGAGCATCATCACGAGTTGTATGCGTGAACAACCTCCCCCTATCTTTGTCCTTGTGCGTGCACACGAAGCTGTGTGTGCACGCATGCCTGACTCTGTACCTCAAGAATTACCTTAAAAAAAAGAGAAAGAAGCTTTCTGCGCCCGCACGCGTTGTTATCACCGCTCTGGTGGGAGCAACCACACACTTTGTGCACTTGCATCCCTCTCCTTTTCGCGTCTTGTGCGTACACACCAGCTTATGCGTATGCACACACCCCTCTATCTTGCGACTACTGTGCACACGCTCCCTGCTGTGCGTTGATGCCAAGGCATCTTAGGCTAGTTTCACTAGCCTTTTTCTTTATTTTTAATAGGTTTTATGCACTTTTTTGAATTATAAGTAAGCAAATTGGGTAGAAATTTATGTATGCCGAGATTTATTCAATCATGATTAATTTGATGTAATTTCATGAGAATTATGCTCTAATTACTTGTATGCTAAGAATGATAAGAATTCTCATGAATTTAGCAAGGTTTTGATGCATGTATTGGTTGATGATAGGTGAAAGAAAGCATGAAGGAAGGTTGAAGAAGGAGCCTGGAGAAGATGAAGAAGAAGCAACATTGAAAGAGAAGCAGAGCAAGTCTCTACACAGGTGGCTGATGCTCACGTTGGAGGGAGCGTTGGACCTCCAACGTTACCCCCAACGTGGTGATGAAAAGATTCAATTCTGGAGCTAAATAAATTTTGAGCGACGCATACGCGTCTCTGATGCATATGTATGAAAAAGCAGAATTTCAATATCCGCGCGCAAGCGTGAGTCATGCGGACACGTGGAATGGTAAAATTGACCATCTACGCGTACGCGTGAGTCATGTGTACGCATCATAAAATGAACGTTGGGAGTTGAGAATTTTGAATCAACGCGTACGCGTCAGTGACGCGTACGTGTGGATGGCAAAAAGGGCAATGCACGCATAAGCGTGGTGTACGCGTACGCGTGAATAGGCAAAATATCAGAATTCATACTTAAGCGTGATGCCCGCGTAGGAGTCACAACGTTGTCCCTCCAACATTGAGTTAAATGCCAATGACACCAAAGTATCTGGTTTTTCTGGTTTTCTTCTTAAATGGCGTTTAAGTCAACGTTGGCCATCAAACGTTGACTCCAACGTGAAGCATTAGAATTCACAATTCAAACAGATCTATTCTCAACAGCAAGGGAAACCAATTAGAGCAACTTCAACCCAATTCCATCAAGGCCAAAATCCCAATTCAGAGATTGAAGATCAATGGAAGAAAGTGTATAAATAGCTTAGAATTTAAGTTAGGAGGACCTTTTTTGTTACTTTTTACTTCACTTTTCAATTTTCTGTTCAATTAGAATTTTAGAATGTCTCTTTCAATTGTAATTTTCATTTTGAGAGCTATGAACAACTAAACCCCTTTCATTGGGTTAGGGAGCTCTGTGTAATTCAATGGATCAATATTAGTTTTCATTCATCTTCTTCTTTCTTTTCTCTTGATTTTGCTAGAAAGCTTTCGGTCTTCATTCAATTGGATAGTTATCTTGAGAAAGAAGCTATTCATAATTGGATCTCCTCGGAACCTTGGAAAAGGAATGAGGAGATCATGCTAGAAATACTTTCTCACATTGGATTATATTGGGGTTTGGATGGATATATTGACATGTAATCCTACCAACACTTTGATCTATGGATTTGTGTGGTATAATCAGTGACCAAATTTCATCTCTACTCATGAGCACTTAAATCAAGGAATTGGGCAATTGTTCATGCCTAGAGAGATTGGTGAGCCAAGGAATTGGGATCCAATCACTTAAGATTGCCAAGGAGATCAATGAATGCATTGATTGCGGAAGAGTTGAAAATGAATTTGATCCAGAGAATTATACATCTTCTGAACCCAATGATTCCCCATCTCTGATCTACCCATTCTATTTACTTTCTGCTCTTTAATTTCATGCTAATTCCCCATTCGCAATTAATTTCGTGTAATTTAATTTCTTCCATTTTATTTCTTGCAATTTAAGTTTCCTGCCAATTTTGCTTTCTGCAATTCTCAACCAAATCTGATTTCGCTCAACTAGCACAATTCACCAGTTAACATTGATCAATTTACCAATCTCTATGAGATTTGACCTCACTCTACAGTGAGTTTTTACTTGACGACAATCCGGTGCACTTGCAGGAAGGAAATTTGTTGAAAGACGGTTTCCGAGTGAATCAAGTTTATGGCGCCGTTGCCGGGGATTGGTTTTGTATTGACAATTACTAAATTAGAGGATAACTAGATTGAGAATTTTTCTTTTCTTTTGTTACTTGAATTCCAATTTCTTCTGTTACATTTAATTTTTACAAATTTTAGTTGTTTTTCTTTAATTTTACCTTACTTCTTTACTTTCCAGCAAGCTAACTATACTCTGTTTTAGTAGAATCTGCATTTGCTATTTCTTGTACTTGTTCATTATATGACAGGTAGAAGAGAGGCCTCAACCTCATTTGATAGTGAACCGGAAAGAACCTTCCTGAGATTAAGGAGGGAAGCAAGAGGAAAGAGGGATGTTGGTGCAGAAGAAGAGGAGGAAGATTTGGATATAACCATGGAGGATGATATAGAAAACCATCAAGAAGGAGAGGTGAATAACCATGCCAGAAGAGGTGGAGCCAACCCTGCTGGACAAGAGAGGAGAGTTTTAGGCTCATACATCAATCCAAACCCAGGAAACTGTGGTAGTAGCATTCAAAAGCCAACTATCCATGCTAATAACTTCGAATTGAAGCCTCAGCTCATAACTCTTATGCAAAACAACTGTTCTTATGGAGGAAGTACCCAAGAGGACCCTAATGAGCACCTCACTAAATTCCAAAGGATATATGACACGGTTAAATCTAATGGTGTTCACCCTGACACCTATAGATTGCTACTGTTTTCATTTTCTTTGAGGGACAAGGCATCAAAATGGCTAGAATCGTTTCCGAAGGAAAGCTTGACAACCTGGGAGGATGTGGTGAATAGATTCTTAATAAGGTTCTACCCTCCACAAAAAGTCAATAGGCTGAGAACTGAACTGCAGACATTCAGACAGCAAGATGGTGAGACTATTTATGAAGCCTGGGAGAGATTCAAGGATTTGACAAGAAAATGCCCCCTGATATGTTTAATGAGTGGGTGCAACTTCATATCTTCTATGAAGGGCTAAATTCTGAATCAAAGAAGGCTGTAGACCACTCATCTGAAGGTTTCCTTAACAAGAAGAAGGCCATTGAGGAAGCCATTCATGTTATAGAGACAGTAGCTGACAATGAGTATTTTTATGCCTTAGGTAGGAGCAACAACAGAGGAGTCTTGGAATTGAACCAAATGGATGCAATCCTGGACCAGAACAAGATGTTTACCAAGTATAACAACTTCACTCACCAAAACTCTAACCAAAGACCATACCAAACCACAAACAAAACACTTATCCAGAGCCACCATACCAAAGCCACAACAACAGTTCTCAACACCCCAATTTTAACCAACCATTACCACATGAGGATGACAGAATGGCCAGGATGGAAGCTATGCTTGCAAACCTTGGCAAGGATGTTGAAGACATAAAGAAATTCAAGGAAGAAGTAAGAGGGTGTATAAAAAGCTGAGGAGAGGTTATTAAGAATCTCGAATCTTAAGTGGGACATCTTTCACAGCAGATTTCGTAGTCCACTGATAGTTTCCCAAGTGACACTGAGAAAAATCCAAGAGGGAAAATGAAGAAGGTCAGGTGGGAAGAGTGTAAGGCAGTTACTCTTGTAAATGAAGAAATCCTGGAAGAAGATACCAGTAAGCCAACAAAGCACAGCCAAGGAAATTCCCATAGCAACATGGAGAAAAAGGAACAAGGAACTGGATCTGTACAAAGAAAAGACTCAACACGGAAGGAAACTCTGAAACCTTATGTGCCAAAGGTGCCATTTCCTCAGAGACTCAAGGGAGATGAAAAAGAAAGGTCATATTCAAGATTTCTAGACATGTTTGTATCTCTCGGTGTCAACATTCCCTTCCTCGAAATCCTCAAACAGATGCCTACTTGTATCAAGTGGATGAAGAAGCTACTAGCCAGGAACAACAACCTGAAAGGTGGCCAAACAGTGGTGATGAACAAGGAGTGCAGTGCTCTCATTCAAAAGGACGTACTCCTGTAGAAAAAAGATCTAGGGAGCTTTCATATTCCCTGTATCATAGGAGTGAAGTGCTTCTATTACCCCCGGATTTGATGAGTTTTTGTCCCCGTTGGATTCCGGAGTGTCCGCGTTCTTGTGTGGTGTTTTGTTTTCCAGATCTGAATCGTGGTTGTTGTCATGGCCATCCTCCATGGTGTTGGGATGACTTCTAGGGTCCCCGGCAACGGCGCCAATGTTCCGGGGGTTACCTGAAACTGGAGGTCGATCTCGGATGAGATCTTCTGTACTGGTCGGAGATGGCGTGTCCGGCTGGCTGGTGGCGGCCGGAGCTATTGTGTCTGACTTGTTGGACTTGTTGCACTGCTGATCCTTGGCCACCGGAGGGTGGGGGGTACCTGCAAGAGACTCCGATGCTTAAGTGAGCACGGGTATTAAGCAGGTTTTTAGTAGAATCAGAGTATGAGTTATACCTGGGTGCTCCAGTGTATTTATAGTAGTTGTAGAGTGACCTTTTTAGATAAGATAACTTAGTTATCTTATCTTATCTTATCTTTTGGCGAGGTCAGCATTTCTTCAATGGAACCGCCCTTATCTCTATAGGCTTGGACTGCCTTTGGATCTGGGTCGTATTCCTTGAGTTGGGCCTATTTTTCGGGCTTTCCTGTCGATTGGGCCGAGCTCTTTTGGGAAGAGGTCGGACAGTCTGACCTGAAGAGGTCGGCTGCTTTGTCGCCGATCATCCCGGGTCGGATAGCTCGACCCAGGGTATGAACGTCTCTATTCTAAGATATTCACTCGCACTTCATCCTGATGAATGTGATGATCCGTAACACTCATCACCATTCTCAACCTATGAACGCATGCCTGACAACCACTTTCATTCTACTTTAGATTGAGTGTATATCTCTTAGCCTCTTGGTTCATGATCAGAGTCTTCGGGGTATAGGCTAGGACTATTGGCGACCATTCCTGAGATCCGAAAAGTCCAAACCTTGTCTGTGGTATTCTGAGTAGGATCTGGGAGGGGATGAATGTAACGAGCTTCAAACTCACGAGTGCTAGGCGTAGTGACAGACGCAAAAGGATCAAAATTGATCCTATTCCAACATGAGTGAGAACCGACAGATGATTAGCCGTGCGGTGACAGCGCATTTGGACTATTTTCACTAAGAGAACGGATGATAGCCATTGACAACGGTGATCCACCGACATACAGCTTGCCATGGAAGGAGCCTTGCGTGCATGAAGAAGAAGACATTAGGAAAGCAGAGATTCGGAAGACAGAGCATCTCCAAATCCTCAATCTGTTCTCCATTACTGCATAACAAGTATTATTTAATTTATGCTATTTACTCTTCATAAACCCAATCATTTTTATTACTAATTTCCTGACTAAGAATTACAAAATAACCATAGCATGCTTCAAGCCAACAATCTCCGTGGGATCGACCCTTACTCACGTAAGGTATTACTTGGACGACCTAGTGCACTTGCTTGTTAGTGGTACGAGTTGTGAAAAGTGTGATTTACAATTCGTGCACCAAGTTTTTGGCGCCGTTGCCGGGGATTGTTTGAGTTTGAACAACTGACGGTTTATTTTGTTGCTTAGATTAGGAATAATTTATTTTTGTTGGTTTAGAGTCACTAGAATTGCATCTGCTATTTTCCTTTCAAAAATACTATTTTTCTTTATTAATTTTTAATTTTTCTTTTAGTCTTCTATTTAAGTTTAGATTCATATTTTAAGTTTGGTGTCAATTGCATGTTTTTATTTTCCTTTAAATTTTTTAAATTTGTGTTCATTGTTCTTTCTTGATCTTCAAGTTGTTCTTGCTATTTTTCTTGTTTGATCTTTAGTCTTTCCTGTTCTGTGTCTTTTCTTGTTTTTCTTGTGCATTTTCAAATCATCAGTATTCAAAAAATTTTATATACATTAAATACCTTTTTTTTAAAAAAAAAAAAACACGCTAAATTTATAGCTCAGTTGGCTTTAGCGTTGTGCTTATGTTCTTGGTAATTGGGTATCTTCCTTTTAAAACTTTTTCAAAAATAATTTTTCTTTGATTAAATCTCGTGTCAAACTTTTAAGATTGGTGTTCTCTTGTTATTTTTCTTTAATTTCCAAAAATTTATTTTTAGTTTTCTAAAAGTTTTACGTTTGGTGTTCTTTTTTTATGTTCTTGAGTCTTTGAATTTTATTCTTGTTGTTCCTGTGGGTCTTCAAGGTGTTCTTGAGTCTTCTTTATATTTTGATCTTAAAATTTTTAAGTTTGGTGTTCCTTGGTGTTTTCTCACCAAAATTTCGAAAAACAAGGAGCATTAGATCTAAAAATTTTAAGTCTTGTGTCTTTTGTGTGTTCTTCTCTTTCTTCATAAAATTCAAAAATCAAAAAAATATCTTTTCTCTCTATTTTAAAGTGAATTTTTGAAAATTGCCTTTAAAATTCAGATTTCTATTTCAAAACTTAAAATCTTTTTCAAAAATCATATCCAAAATTTTTCATTTCCAATCTAAAATCATACCTTTTTCAAATCTTTTTAATTAATTACTTATTTTAATTTTCAATTTCCTTTTTATCTATTTTTCTAATTTTCGAAATTATAGTTAATTTTTTTATTTTATTTTCCTTTTAATTTTCAGTATTCAAAAAAAAATAAATTTTTTTTTACAATCTACATCATCTCCCTTTCTCCATCATGGATCTAAGTGGAAATGAACAGTCCAGAAGGACTCTGGGGTCATATGGTAATCCCACTACTGCTGCATATGGGAGTAGTATCTGTATACCTCCTGTTCCGAGGGTTACTTGAAACTGTAGGTCGATCTCAGATGAGATCTTCTATACTGGTCGGAGATGACGTGTCCGGCTGGCTGGTTGCGGCCGGAACTGTTGTGTCCGACTTGTTGGACTGGCTGCACCTTTGATCCTTGGTCACCGGAGGGTAGGGGGTACCTGGAAGGGACTCCGATGCTTAAGTTAGCATGGGTATTAAACAGGTTTTAGTTGATTCAGAGTATGAGTTATACCTGGGTGCTCCAGTGTATTTATAATGGTGTAGAGTGACCTTTTTAGATAAGATAAGTTAGTCATCTTATCTTATCTTATCTTTGGGTGAGGTCAGCTTATCTTTAACGAAATTGCCCTTCTTTCTGTAGGCCTGGGCTGCCATTGGATTTGGGTCGTATTCCTTGAGTTGGGCCCTTTTTGGGCTTTCCTGTCGATTTGGCCGACCTTCTTTGTAAAGAGGTCGGATAGTCTGACCTGAAGAGGTCGATCGCTTTGTCTCCAATCATCCCAAGTCGGATAGCTTGACCCAGTGTATGAACAGTGCCCCTGCTTGAGCTCGGTCTTTTTGTTGAGGTCGAATCCTTGACTTCGGTCCTTCTCTAGTGAAACCGAACTCAAGCATTTTGTCGATCTCTTCCTTTTGTAGAATCTTTTGAATGTAGAATGTTTTTCTCTAAAAGCGTGCGCTTTTATGCTTTTATACCAGCACTTTGTTCTTGGGAACGTGCGAGGGTTTAATACCTTCATTAATTGGTATTAATTGCCCTGTTTTCCTTTGGCTTTTTATTTTGAATTTCACAATCAAAAACGGTTTCTCTTCTTCGCTTTTCTTCGTAACTTCTCCCTTTACTCTCTCATTTTCTGTTTCTTGCCTAGAGTTTATAGTTCCTTCCCGTGACACCTGTTTTGCTACTGCTTTTTGTGGAAGAGTGGTGATTCTAGATTTCACCTTCCGCTTTCTGCTTCTGGTGAGTTCGAGGGGTGGCTTTTTCGCCTGTCGCTTCCGCTCTTCTGCTTTCCTTTGCGGCTTTCTCCCATTTTCCCAGGTTTGGTTCTTCTTCCTTCCTCTTTCTACGTCACTTTTTGTGTCTGTTTTGAGAAAGTTTTGATTTTGCTTGGAGAAAGTTTGGATCTTTCTGCCTTTTGCTGTGCCTGATCGCTGTGTGTTCTAGAGTTTCTTTGTCCTTTGCATGAGCTTTTTCGCTTTTCCTGTTGCTTGATGCTTTTAGGGCTTTTGCATGTTATCACCGTTTCTGCTTGCGCCTTCGATGATGTTTTTTGCTTGATTCTAAAAAAGGTTGTGTCTTTGATGATTTTCTGCTTGGCATTTTTGATGTTGACAATGCTTTTTGCTGATAAGCTGTAGAAAGATAGTGGCTTAGATGACTTTTGTGTTTTTACTTCCTTTGTTTCATTTGAAACCTTCTTTTCTTGTTTGATGAATGCTGGGATGTAAGCTGTAGAAATTTCCTGAAACCTTGCTTTGTTCCTGCCTCCAAAGGATGCCCCATGACCTTGGTTTGAGTCTTGGGGTTTTCCTTTTCTGTTTGTTTGCCTGTGTCGTATTAGTCGAGTTGTTTTTCCCCTCGTCCGAGATATTTTGTAGTAATCCAATCTTCTTTTCTTATTTGTAGGATTAGTCGGCCTCATGTCTTCTTGCAATAACATTGTAGAGGTGTCTTCCAAAGTTCCCGAGGGGATGTCTGATTGGCTGGACTCCCTTGTCTTAATGTGTGTCTTTGTTGTGGATGCTGAATTTTGTGTAGAGCTAAGAAAACGTCGTAGGATTTGTGGTAACGGTGCCCGGGAGAGGGATTATGAGCTTGTAGCTCCCGACTCTGACAAGAGGGCTTGTTTTCCTACTTTCCTCGAGGGAGAGCGTCCCTTCTTCTACGCCTATGAATATTTCTTCAGCCAGTTGGACGTTACTTTTCCTTTTACTGCTTTCGAGACCGACTTGTTGTGGTCATGTAATATTGCTCCATCCCAGCTTCATCTGAATTCCTGGGGTTTTATCAAAATATTTCAACTGCTTTGCCAAGAGTTAGGTGTAACACTTTCTGAAACTCTTTTCCTCTATCTTTTTGTCTCGGCCAAGCCCGGAGGTTCTTCCAAAAAGAAAGCTTCCTGGGTTTCTTTCAGATCGGCCCTGGGGCATAAAGTTTTTGCCATGTATGATGAGTATTTTAAAGATTTTAAGAATTATTTCTTCCGAGTCCGTGCTGTTAAGGGGGTCCGCCCCTTTTTTCTTGATGAGAATGACGAGCTTGCTTTTCCTCTAGAGTAGCAAAAGAATGTGAGAGTGCCACGTTATACATGGGAGATGCTTAATGAGGTTGAGTGGGCTTTTGTAGTTGTTCTTGAAGATTTGTTGGGGGAACCACCCCATCTGGATACAAAAAGCTCTTGAGTGATCCATCTTTGGTTCGAACTGCTTTGGGTACTGTCTGACTTGTTTTTATACTTGTTTCTGAGCTTTTCTTCTCCTATGTTGTAACTCGTCATTAATGGTTGATTCTATATTTTCAGAGATGTCGAAAAATAATGATTCCATGAAGGCCTACAAGAAGGCGAAAAAGGCTGCTACTGCTCAAAACATCTCGGCCAAGGCGGCCGGAGAGGGATCTTCTCAAGTTCCTGTGAAGCCACCCGTGCCAAGTTCTCCTGGGCCAAGGAAGGTGATCCCCACTCCTCGATTTTGTCTGACTGATCCTCCATAGACTTCTGCTGTTGCTTCTGGTGCTCCTCCTAACAAGAAACAGAAAACAATTGAGGCCTTTAACCTTGACGCCCCTGATTTTAATGCAATCGAATTCGTAGATCAACAAATCGGCCCCTACGGTACCCTCCCCATGGATGATGTGTCAATCCTTCGCCATCTGGATTTTATGACCCAAAACATTGTTAAAATGGCATATATGGGGGCTGCCCTATACCGAACTGCTCAGAATCTTCCTCTCCATGCCACCAAGGAATTTATGGAGGAGTCTAAACAGGAGTTCGACCGAATGAAGGGCCTGAAGGAAGAGCTTGAGGTAAAGGTAGCCAAGTTGGAGAAGGATCTGGAGAACGAAAAGGCGAGTTCCCTTGCTCTGGCGGCTTCTGTGCGGTTGGCCGAGGACACGGCATTGAGGCATAAGGACAGTTGTGTGACATCTTATCGGGAGGTGGTGCGCCTGAGGGAGGAGTTGGAGAATGCGCGAGCTGGTTACTCCGAGCTCCAAGGTCATCTTGTTGGCAGCGTAACTGCTGCCTATGAGAGCTTGAGGGAGCAGGTTCGGATTATTGCTCCCAAGGCCGACCTTACTCTTTTCAGCCTGGATAATGTTGTGAGGGATGGTAAGATTGTCCCTGATGACCAGGATGATGATGATGTTGAACCTCCCCCTGTGTCTTCTGCCAAAGTGTCAACCTCTTCAGTACCTCCAGTTGTGTCTGACCCGGATTGCCAGATTCTGAACTGGGATGATGGAACCGTGGATGCTGTGCTTATTCAGACTCGCCTTCCTTCTCCTCAGACTGATGCTGCCGAGAAGTCTTCTAATCTTAGCTGAATTTTCTTTGGATGTTTGCGTAGTTGGCCCGGCTAGTGGGCTTTAAAACTCTTTATTTTGTATAGTTGAATATTTTGCTGACTGCTGGTACTCCTTTTGGTTGCTTGTTTAGCAACTTTTAAAAAACAAGTAGCTTTCAAGCTTTTGGGCTTGACCCTAAAGCTTTATAATATTGTATAGCATGCCTGTTTATACTTGTCTTGGCACTTTTCTGGGATTTTAGAATACTGGAGCCTTGCTGCTCGGCCTCTTTGAACTGCTTTGTACTTGGAGGTCGTAGATGTGTGGATCCAATTCGTATTTCGGTTTGCTTGCTTGTATTTGTCTATAACCAATTTCTTTACGTCGTCCTTTTCCAAGTTATTTTTGTAGTGGACCGACTTTGTCATGTCGATTTCTTCTAAGTTATTTCATAATCCTCTTTCTTGGACCTTGGTTAGGTCTCTTTTAGGGACTACTTTTATAACATTTTATAGGAGGTCGACTTCTTTATGTTGTCTTCTTTCTAAGTTATTTTTGTAATCCTCTTTCTTGGACCCTTGTCAGGTCTCTTTCAGGGATTACTTTTATAACTTATTTTTGTAGGATACCGGCTTCATTAGGTCGATCTCTTCTAAGTTATTTTGTAATCCTCTTTCTTGGACCTTTGTCAGGTCTCTTTCAGGGATTACTTATATAACTTATTTTGTAGGAGACCGACTTTGTTAGGTTGATCTCTTCTAAGTTATTTTGTAATCCTCTTTCTTGGACCTTTGTCAGGTCTCTTTCAGGGATTACTTATATAACTTATTTTGTAGGAGACAGACTTCGTTAGGTTGATCTCTTCTAAGTTATTTTGTAATCCTCTTTCTTGGACCTTTGTCAGGTCTCTTTCAGGGATTACTTATATAACTTATTTTGTAGGAAATCGACTTCGTTAGGTCGATCTCTTCTAAGTTATTTTGTAATCCTCTTTCTTGGACCTTTGTCAGGTCTCTTTCAGGGATTACTTATATAACTTATTTTGTAGGAGACCGACTTTGTTAGGTTGATCTCTTCTAAGTTATTTTGTAATCCTCTTTCTTGGACCTTTGTCAGGTCTCTTTCAGGGATTACTTATATAACTTATTTTGTAGGAAATCGACTTCGTTAGGTCGATCTCTTCTAAGTTATTTTGTAATCCTCTTTCTTGGACCATTGTCAGGTCTCTTTCATGGATTACTTTTATAACTTATTTTTGTAGGAGACCGACTTCGTTAGGTCGATCTCTTCTAAGTTATAGCAATTCCTCTTTTATAGGGTAGGCCAGACCTCTTTCCAGGGATTTGCTGATAACTTGGGTTGACTTGGTCCGACTTCTCTATGTCGGCCAGTCTTTAAGTTATTATTTAGCGACCTATAAGACCTCGTCAGGTTCTTTTTTCGGATCACTTTCAATAACTTCTTGCATTATTCTGTGTTCATCTTTGCTGATTTGTAGAAGGTGGTTGATAAACCACTATTTTATGGTTTATATTGTGTTTAATTGTGTGGTTTTATCATGATCCTTACCCACTTATTCATTAATTTAGCATGCATTTATATTTCCTTCCAGAAATTATTACATGATTAAAATCTGCTTCCTAGAGACTTTTAATTATGCATTTTAATTCTCCTTTATTCCATTCGATGCCATGATCTGTGTGTTAAGTGTTTCAGGCTTTATAGGGCAAGAATGAGTTGGAGATTGGAAAGGAAGCTAGAAAAAATGGAAGGAACACAAGAAATTGAGGAGATGAGATGACCAGCGAGAAGCGACGCGGCCGCATGGACGACGCGACCGCGCAGAGAAGATCAAATCGCAGTGACGTGGCCGCATGGATGACGAGACCGCGCAAAATGGAAAAGCACGAGCGGCGCGGAGGCGTGGACGACGCGCCCGCTGATGCACGGAAAACTTGTCTCTCAACAAATCTCCCTTCGGCAAGCGTACCGAATTTGTCGTCAAGTAAAAACTCACAATAGAGTGAGGTCGAATCCCACACGGATTGATTGATCAAGCAACTTTAATTAGAAGAATGTTCTAGTTGAGCTAATTTAAAATTTGGATTGAGAGTTGCAGAAAATAAAATGGCGGGAATGTAAATAACAGAAAAGTAAATGCTAGAATTAAAGGACTGCAAGTAAATGACTGAAAATAAATTGCAGATTTGTAAATGGGAATGGGGGATTTGCTCATAAAAGTAAATGGCAGAAATTAAAGAGAATGGGTAAGATCAGAGATGGGGAGTTCATTGGGCTTAGGAGATGTTGCAATTCTCCGGACCTTGCAGAACAGAGAAATCACGCTTGGATAAGCCAACCTGGCCTCTTTTGAATTTTTGTTAGCAATCTTGTAGAGTTCAGTGGAAATCAGCTGATGAACCTCCACTTCCTTCCCCATCATGATGCAATGAATCATCACTGCTCTTTTAACTGTGACTTCAGATCGGTTGCTAGTGGGCAACAGAGAATGCCCAATGAAGTCCAGCCATCCTCTGGCGGCTGGTTTGAGATCCTCTCTCTTGAGTTGATTTGGGACACCCTTTGTGTTGGTGGTCCACCTGGCTCCAGGGATACATATGTCCTCTAGAATCTTATCCAGGTCAATGTCTGCTCTCATCATCCTCCTGTTGAAGGAGTCTGGATCATCCTTTAGTTGAGGTAGCTTTAATATCTCTCTGATCTTGTCAGGGGTGGTATGAACAATCATCCCTCTGACCATGGTCCGAAATTCATAGAAGGCAGTTCCAGATAGTTTTTGCTTGTCAGTCTGCCACATATTAGCATAGAACTCCTGGACCATGTTCCTTCCTACTTTCGTTTCAGGATTAGCTAGGACTTCCCAATTCCTGATTCGAATTTGCTCCTGGATCTCCGGATATTCATCTTCTTTCAGATCGAATCTAACTTCCGGGATCACTGATCTCAGACCCATTACTTTAAGATAATGGTCTGAATGTTCTTTAGATAAGAACTTCCCTTGATTCCAAATTGGTTTTGGAACGCTCTCTTTCTTGCCTCTTGGAGTGGGTTGTTTTCCTTTGGGAGCCATGATCTTAGTGATCTCGGATAAACACACCAAACTTAGAGGTTTGCTTGTCCTCAAGCAAAAGAAAAGAAA
>NC_029794.2:64056310-64056489 GCF_000816755.2 Arachis ipaensis
TCACCAAACCTGCTAAAGATATGTTTCTGGAGGAACTTCAGCACTGTTTTAGTTTCATTGGTGGGTGTGGCAATAGCCTCAACCCATTTTGATACATTGTCAACTGCCACCAGAATATAAGTGTTTGAATATGATGGTGGGAAAGGTCCCATGAAGTCAATTCCCCATACGTCAAACAA